>NC_054569.1:2450560-2550560 GCF_017654505.1 Polyodon spathula | reverse complement strand
CGCGTCCCCTCTTCTTTTTTCAGACTGGGCGCTTGTTCTGAACTGACTATGGGTGTTTGCGTCTGTTTTGTGACACCCTGGAGGTGCCTGGTCGTGCTGTCTCTCAGACTGCTGTTTCTTGTACCTGCAGGAGCGCCCGTGCAGAGCGGGGACACCTCGCCTTTTAACAGAGTGATGGACAACCTCACTGTCAGACAGGGAGACAGCATCGCGCTCAGGTAAGGGACAAGCTTCTGTTTTGTATTCTTCGCAAAATAAATAAATAAATACGCAATGTCAGCTAACAACTGCCCTTAAGTTTTATAACATGTCCTGGTGTGTGTATTGGTTGGCTGATTTATTGTATAACCAATATTGTATATTTAACAAGCCACTACACTAGATCAGTGTATAATCTAAATCGGTTATCCCAAATACATACATACATACATACATACATACATACATACATGATATTTGGCGTTGCAGAATACGATTCTTGCTTACAGTTATAAATGTATTTAACTGTATTCTTTGTTGGCACATAGTGGAACGAAGTATTAATGTTTAATACGTTTCTTACAGGTTAATAGCTAATGAAAACACCAATGCCTGCGGTCATTTGTATACTGAAAAGAGACATGTGTAACGGGATTGTATTAACGCTTGTATAGAGCGGCAGGCACACGGGAATGGCTGATTTTGTGTTGCAACTTTTGTGAAAAATAAAAGTTACATTGTAACCTCTTTTTTGTTTCAACAGTGGCGTTTTGTAATACATTAAAACAAATATGTAGCAACTATCAGTGTTAGCTAACTACGTGAAATCGATGTACTATTCTAATGTATACCTATACCATGTTTTATAATGTGTTTAATGCATGTCAAGGACCTAAAGCACCCCCTCTATAGCCTGCTATAGATACACAGTATGCAAAGGCATTCACACAGCCTGATGTTTCCTACAGTGTCTCTTAGTATCTACATCACAAATCTCTACATCACCAAACGCTTGAAAAACAAATCATTATGTTTATTGTTTGTCGGTCAAGTTTCTGCTTTTCTCTTGCTGATTTTGAGAAGTTTTTTGTTTGTTTATTTTTGTTAAATTCCATCTTAATTAATTCCATACTGGCTGTTCATGCTGAAAACCCTGACTTAACCCTTTCAGTCCTGAATTATTATTGTCGCGCTGAAGAAGGAACACCTTTATTGAGTATGCATGAAAACAGGACAAAAACACATATTTTGTAAATATATGTATGCAGTAGATTGGGTCCTAGGAGTCCCGTGAGGTTACAACGTGATTTCCGATGGCCTGTGTTGACATACTGCGTTAAGATAAGAGGGGGCTGTGAAAGGGTTAATGTGCATTTTGAACCAGGGTTAACGTAGAACTGCCCCTTTAAGATAACGGAACACAATGAAAATGTCAGAACTGTTGGAGATCGTGAGAAGTTCAAGATGTAGAGCTTGAACTCCAAGCAGAACTCCAGTGACATTTAAAATTGGCCCTTTAGATTTCCTGAGAACAGTGCTAGAGCTGAGTGAGCCATTACTCCATCACAGTGAACCTGGTTGTTTTGCCCTTTCTTGAGCACAGTTGTAGTGAAACACTTGACCGGAGCTGGTAGCATTCATCCTGCAGCCTTTCAGGACCCTTTTTTATTATAGATACACCTCCAGACCTAGCTGGCGTAAACACATTTGACCCCAGCAATAGATCCGCTTGTCAGCTGTTTCACTTTCATAAAAGTTACAGTCAGAACAGAATGGGTCTTGTTAGTTATCATAGGGAGGAACTAAACAGTCATTTAGTCAATGAGAATCAGTTGTCTCTTGAAACACAGTACTGTATTTGTTTACTCCTATTTTGTAGCATTTTCAGTGGACTTGTTTTGCAAAGACGTGTAATCTTCATGCTCAGATCTCTGTCGTCTGGGTGAGGAAAGGAATCAATCTGATTCAAACCAAACCTCATCCTGCTACAGATCCATTAAACGTGTCCGTAATGATTCCAACAACATATTTTGATCCAGGTTTGTGTTCAACCAACAGTATCCCAAATATAAAAGATTATTTATTTTTAGCGTGCATAAAAGGCAGTATCCCTAACCACTGGGGGTTTCATACTTGTGTAATTATTATGCTCACTTCAAGCTTCAATAAACATTTTAGAAAATGAAACTCTTGAGGACCTGCCCGGTTGGATCAAACATAGACTTGGATGGTTTTTGAAGACCAGGGCTAAGCATTAAAAACACTTTGGCTGCTACTTGCTCCACCTGTCTGTACTGCACTGTGAACAGGCTGGCTCTAGGGGTGACGTCAGGCCAGAAAGGCATACACGGAGACAGACAGTGCAGGCAGGTGAAATTGAAATGCTCTGGCACTCAGTGCATTTATTGCAAAATAAAAAGATTTAAACAACAACAACAAAAAAACAGCACACGGCACTTGAGGCCAAAATAAACAGACAAAACGAACCAACACTCAACAAACAGAGGACTATTAGACAAGCAAGCACGATGAGTCAAATCAATTGTTATATTTATTTTTAATTCTCTCCTCTCCACACCCGTTCTCCACTCACCGAACACACAACCCCGAGTGAGTGAAACGTGCATCTATATATACTGCTGTGCCGGGATTCAATTGCTAATTAAAATTATTCACTTGAATCCCATTACGTGAACTAATTTGTGCAACCCTGTGCTCACATACTATTAAATACTTTAAATGCACGTGAAGAGACTACTGCTCAATAAACATGAAGTACTGTACATATCAGGTGAAACACTGTAATGCCTTTTTATTCAGTTGTTGTGAGACTTCTCAGTGGCTTGATTCATTTTCGGTTTAGAACTATATTTCAGCTTGTCTTTATCTCTCAGACCATTCGGTCCAGGGATTGCTGATGTAAGAGATTAATGCCACAGGCAAACCCAACAAGATCTAGGCATGGTTTTGCAGCAGAGCTTTTAATCTCATTCAGGGGTCATTCTGTAACATCAGTGCATCATACAGACACGGCAGTGCAGCATTAAGCCACAGACAACGTGTCTCAAAACATGTGGTTTCTACAAAATTAGTTGCTGCTTTTTATGCTGAGAATGTAAACAATGTAAACCTTCATATCTATTTTCCAGATGCTACAGTAAGTGCAAATAAAACACAATGTATTTTTAAATAATGTTTGCATATATTTATTTTTCATTTTGCTCACACTGTGGATAGCTGGTGGCACCAGCTGTGCATAAAATAGATCAATGAATGTATATTATAATGACAGTGTGGTACCCTAACAAGACATATGAAAATACCAATTCACAGTTCATTGCTGTACTGCAAACTCTTTGCATATGGTTTAAAATGGTTATGAATAGTGGATCTGGCTGAATGCAAATATGTCGTAAAGAGCCAGAAAGACAAATCAGTAACCAGGCTTTTGTGTGCAAGCTGAGCACATTTGCTCAGGATTGAAGTTTATTCAATTTCAAGGGTAGTTGTCATCCTCCACCAATGAGAAAATGTTTTTTTTTTTTTTTTTTTTTTTTTTTTTTTTTTTTTTATTTAGCATGTACAATTAGTGTTTTGAATTATTTTCCCCCCAATTTGGAATGTCCATTTATGCAAGCCCCCACACAGCACAGATGTTCTGAGTGCGTGTGAGCGTCCTCCGGTCTCCCAAGCCTAAAGCCAGAATCGCTTTTACACCGAGCAATCCAGAGCAGAGGTGGGCAGGCTACCGATCCCGGAGAACAGAGCCCAGCCCTACCTCTTATCCACTCTGAATGTGCTCAGCGTCTGGCCAGTAGGGTTTGCTGTTGCTTGATGAGGAGAAGCAATCCCTGCCAGTTTCCCATCCCCCACCCCGAGACCGTCAAAGCCAATGTTTCCCCAGCAAAGTTCTGCTTCTTTGCACAGCCTGGACACGAACTGGTGCCGCCCAAGCTGTGTGACTCATCCTGCGCTCCCCGGGGTGGCGCTTTAACTGGATGAGCCACCTAGGGACCCCAAAGACAGGTCGTGTTGATCAGTATGTCCCTTAACCTTCTTAGTCTGTTATAACAAAAAAGGACGTTCATGTTTGAATGCTTTCAGAGGTTTCTTTGTGAACCCTTTCCATTTATTCATACAGTGCTGCCTTTACAATTTTTGACACCTTTATCCAAGGAAACTTACAGAGACAAGGGTGTGTGAATTACATATCAGCTACAGAGTCACTTACAATAACATCTCACCCGAAAGACGGAGCACAAGTAGCTAAAGCAACTTGCCTAGCGTCACACAGCCAGGATTTGAACCAGGGACCTCTTGGTTACAAGCCCCTTTTCATTAACGACCGGACCACACAGCTTCCTTTTGAGGTAAGGAAGCAGTAGCTCCTAGAAATGTAAACTGGATCACTTGATTACTGTCAAAACATTAAAGAGATGACAGTACCAGGTAACCAGCATGTCAAACCCCCAAATAACGGGAGAGGGACGGTTATTAAAGCAACTAGAGGTTCTAGAGTTTTTTAGGTCATCTCACAATTAAATTGACTAAACGGAGTAGATCTGGATCGGCTGGGAAGGTCAACATAATCAAGGTGAATTAATGTGTGCAGGAATTTTACTGACAACCAGTTTCCGGCTCATTTATTTACATAACATGCCCATATGATGTTGCCTTTTCTGGCAAATGAGATGGAAATCAAAATGTTGCAAGCAAGTAAGGACAAATCTGGCCTTGGATAGATATTGTGATAAATAAGCTAAGTCAGTGTATGTACAACTCAGTCAGTTGTGTTTGGTGTTACTTTGCACTTCATCACCAGTATTGAACATGACATCTTAATGTTATGAAATGGTAAGGAACAACAGTTTAGCCTTACTTACTTAGGATAACCCCAGATTAAACAAACCTGCATCTGTTTCAACATGAAAGTAACAACTCTTTTGGAAGACATTAGTATTTATCATCTGCATATTTTATCATGTGCTTTTCTACCTTTAAATTTGTATAATGATTGTAGATGTATAGTTTCCTTTGTGTTTTACTGTCAATGCTTCAATGGATTTAATTAAAAGTGGCACACATTATAATAGTGTTTTTTTTTTTTTTTTTTCCCATGCATCTGCTGTTTTAAAACCTCATCAGTTATGCGATAGTAAACATTTTACAATTTAAATGTATTTGCTGAAGCTGCTGTGAAAATGTTTATCTTCTGGTGCTGCAGTCGTCTTGATTAAATGCCACTCAGTGTTCTAACTGGTAAGACATGGGGAGGTGATTGGCATAAGTTAGTTCTAGGATTTCATTAAATAACTCTGGATCTGTCCAGGAGTGACGGTATACTCTGGGCCACTAAATGATTGAATGAGAGTGGAGCTCTCATTTCAAAGTGTCCACATAAAAATGGGGTTGCCTGTTTAAATCGTTTCTTCATTAGTTTAATCCCTGTTTTCCTACCTGATTTAAAACACCCAATTTGAATATCACGTCACTGCTGCAGCCCACTTACCGATCTGTCATCGGTGAACCCAAGCAATGCATGAGGTGAACCCCTGTATTGTACAGTGCTCTGGAATGCCATGGGGGTGAAGGGTGCTATATGAAAATACATGTGTATGGTATTGTATTGTATTGCATCACTGGCTTGCTCTGCACACCACACAAATGCATGCTTTTACTTGGTGAGCCACTCTGGACCCACTTATTAACAGTTTCTAAATGTGCATGCATGGACCTCATACCTTTTTAACTTAGTAGTCAACAATGGATTTTTTACCCCATTTTTTTTCACAATTTGGAATCGCCAATTGTATGTATTAATCTCGGTCCACCACTGCAACCCCTGCGCCGACTTAGAGATAAGGCGGCAGACACACATACCCTGCCAAGACATCTTCTTTCGCCCTGCAGGTCCACAGCAAAGCCATCAGAACTATAGTGCCGGAGGACAACACAGATCTTAATGGCGCCCTGCTGGCCACAGGAGTTTCTGAACTGAGGATTACCCTGCTGACTTGAACCCTCCCTACCTGGGCGGCGCTCAGCCAATTGTGCACCGCCCCCCGGGAACTCCTGGTCAGCAAATGACATAGCCTGGATACGACCCAGCGATCTCCAGGCTATAGTACGCATCCTGCACTCCATGCGGAGCGCCTTTACTGGATGCACCACTCGGGAGACCCGGAACTCATAACTGCAAGAGGGAAACATTTAGGCAATTACTTAGTTCAATGAAATATGTAAATTTACCATTGAACAGGTTTATAGTTTTCGTTTTGCAGAAAGGTTTGCCAGGAGCATCAGGGTTGGAAATAAGACTCATTTTGCAGAGCAGTTTCACCCATTCCAGGTTTAACTACAAGCTTCATTAGCCACAGAGTATCGGAAACAAGCTCAGGTGTATCATATTAAACATAGTAAAACCAGGAATGGATCAAACTCCTGTGCAATGGGAGTCTTGCCTCGGATCCACCAGTTGCACAATAGGATGTCAGGAGTATCCAGGGCAGCCTATAGGCATCCAGACAATAAACATTAGTGCTTTGGCTGAGGTAAAGACACTATTAAAGAAAACTAACATTAGTCTGAAAGTGGCCCAAAGTACACAGCACACACAATGGGGGCACAAGAGGTAGGGAAACTTTACAAATGTAGCTTGGCTAAGTTTTGTTAAGAGAAGTACAGTCTGGTGTCCCAATGTATAACTTACAGAGACTGTTTCCTAGCAACATGCAGTGGTATTTGAAATCAAGCTGAGTCTGCGAGGTTGAGATGCAAGCACACTGCTGGCTCTCACAGAAGTCAAAAATTCTAAATATTGTGAGCGTTGAAGATGAGGAGAGAGGGGATATTTGAACAGTGTACGTTTAAAGGGAACAATATGTCTTTATGTGGGTCGCACAGCCCACCAGCTGTCATGGCACAGTGGAAAAAATAAAAGAATCTTGAAACTAGCAGTAGAATTACTCAAGACGGAATATGTGTCACAGAGATGCCATTACATGCCTTCACTTTTATTTTCGTTGAGCAGCTCAGTCTGACTATAGTTTCAAAATGATCACCCAGCTGTACACATGTGTGAGTTCCATTGCATGGGTTTCCACTCTGATATCACTGAGCCGCTGCTGCAGTCAGTTGAATTGTGTTCTGTCTTTGATCCAGATTATCCAAAGTAATTCATAGTTTTAAGAATTGCTGTTTGGTATTCTAAACCAGAAGTACGTCAGTCCCAATCTGTTGTGACATTATAAATCCAATAAACAGAATAAGAAATTAAAATTGTTAATCAGTTATTCTACCCTTTATTGCAGCTACAGTACCATTCAGTGGAGCGAACATTGTAAATGCGCTGAAACCTTCAGACAGAAGGGGTGCAGTTTAAACAGACATTGAAAACCACTGCTTTACATTATTCCCTAGGGAAGCTTTGTTTTTGTTCATAAAAACGCCCATTTCTAGTTCAGTATCAGCATGGGCCTTGTTGATACAGTGAGGCAGCGTGAGACAGGCACAGCAATAAGCACATCAATCAGCTGTAGCCCATCATTGTGTCACCCAAGGAGAGAGGAAACGTCTTTGGTGCCAGCAAACGAATGAGACTGCATCGATTAGAACTGAAATGCTTTTCTATTGAAATACTCAGCGAATCATTCCCGTCTAATGACCTTAAGAAAAGAGTAATTTTTTTTTATTTTTATTTATTTATTTTTATTTATTTATTTTTTAATATAGGCTTGACCAAACTGCTTTAAATAATTTAACACAGACGCACATAGCGAGAACTCGAGTGCTTCACAAAGGATTGCATTTTCTTGTGTTCTTCTGAGCTTTCTCCATTAGCAGCTTCCAAATATAAAATCTACTTTTGCATTAGGCATCCCGAAAGAATGATGATTTTTTTTTTAAATGATATTCTTGTTTGGGGATAGGCCACAGTGCTAAAAATCTTTCAACTAAGTAGTCTATACATTTTGCAGGAGACCAGGGATGCTGGATCTCATCTGTACAATAGAACGATATCTTAATAACTGTGTGATACACAATAGTAATCCATCTCAATACCATCATACCACATCACTGTGCTAATAATGGTCTATATGTGGTTTGTTAATGGCAAAGAGTTATTAATGTACAACTATGGCCGAAAGTTTTGCATCACATAGAATTATATGCTTGAGACACAATTAAACAATTATATATATATATATATATATATATATATATATAATATATATCTATATATATATACACACACACACACACACACACACACACACACACACACATATATATATATATATATATATATATATATATATATATATATATATATATATATATATATATATATATATATATATAAAGTTAAATATTTTATTTAACATAATTTAATCAAATAAACTACACAATGATATCGTAAAAGTTGATTGGAAGCCATAGCAGAGATACAGTGTTTTATGTTAGATTTAGAAATGTCACATTTTTAATTTGTCAGTTTTTTTTTTGTTAAGTATATGTAAAACTACAAAGCAGTATGTAATTCAATATGTTAACATAACATGATTCTATAGGTTTCATTGGACTTTATGAAGTACCATGTTCCAGTGGTGTTGTTAAATGTTATTTCAGGTCTTCTACAGTTTGATTGTATTTTATGTTGCCAGGATGTCTAGTTGTAATATGGGTGTTCAGATTGAAGCCCTGGATTGAAGCACATGGAAGAAACAGTTATTTTCTTTTGCTAAGCTGTAATTGTCTGGAGTTGTGTTTTTGTAATATAGATGTTCTGTATACTGATGGTCTGATCGTCCTCCTAACTTTGCAAGGATGACTCAAAGCACACAATCATACTCAGAATGAAGTCCAAACAGAATCCATTTCGAAGGAGAGTAAGGGTCTGTGATCTTCGATAATGACTGCCGTGTATTGTGGTTTAAAAGACTCGCTTTAGGGTTTTTTTTTTTCTGTCTTGTCAATAGCAGTCCACCTACAAAAAAGAAAAAAAAAACATATTTTGAGAAAATACAGTTTGCTTGCAGCCACATCTTGCAGCTGTGCGCTCCTTTTTGAATTAACTAACAATACTGTAATGGCACAATTATTTCCAGTTAGCTTCTTTGTATCTGTATCTTGCGCTAATATGTATTTTGTAGGTTTTATTAACTGGAATAAATCAATGTTAGCATGATATGTTCTAGCCTAATGAAATATTGTATTTTAAAGTTTTGATTTATTAAAAAAATCAGCAACAGTCTAGTTATGTCAAACCACACATTTTGAGATACCTTTTTTTTCAGTTGCTACACAGCTATTTTCTATGATTTTCTTGGTTAAGTTTTATTGACGTGGGCTGGTAAAAAGTAACCTTTTCACTGGGGCTTTGTTTTGGCCATATCATTGATATGGATATTTCATAGATACCACGATCCTTACCTTATTCTCCAGGAATGCTTTCCTTTTGGCTCATAACAGCACCTCTTTCTAGTTCAGTCTCCAGAATGGTAAATCGTTCCGAACTGACAGCAGCTTTACACAGACGACAAAGCAGAAGTGTTCCTTGGCCGTTACTGGCTGCGTCTTGTAGTCCTACGTGCTGATGTCACGTGGGTTGTGAGGCACAGAAAATACAGAGACCGTTGCATGAATATTGATGTACTGAGACAGTAAATTACTTCCACCGTGGTCCTCAATATAAACTCGAGAATGGGAGGAAACATGTTCAATTGTCCTAGCAGGAGATTAACATTTGTACCTTGTTAATGTGAATGAAAATGACTAGTGAACTCAGTAATCTTTAAGAGGGTTTCTAAACCTCATTCAATAAATAACGGGCCAGTGTCACTGTGTCCACTTAATTCATTCTCTCAAAGTGGAGACGGTTTCATTAACCCTGAGGCGCCTGGTAACCCTGGAAAGAGGATTTCAGTGTAATCGTTTCTCTTACAGGCATTTTTATACCCATGTTAAAGGTTAGCAAGAGTGGGATATCTTCCACTTCTTGACTTTACTGAATATTATGCTCCATGGCTCTCAGTGAAGTCAGACAAGGGAAGAAAGAATGTGTATCGATTCTGGTTGAGATTACCCAGATGTAAACCTGAAATGAGGGGCATAGAACCTAGTTTTATTGCACTCTTAAGCATTCAGGATATATTGGAAATGAATCTGAGAGATTGCGACTCATTTGAAGGGAGGCCTGGAAGCTGTTAAAACAGCTTTTCAAGCGAAGTCTGGATAGTTGGAGATTTAACTTACAAGCCTCTCATTACTTAAATCTCTGGAGCCTAGGTTCGAATTCAGCTATGGTACCACAGTAAATCAGTTGAGCCCAATTTAGATCTGGGTGCACACGCACACACACACACACACACACACACACACACACACACACACACACACACACAAATAAAACAAACACCATTCAGTTTGGCACAATTGTCATTCTCAAAGTGAGATAAGAGGCCCATGACTGGAAGGAGATGGAAAAGTAACATTAATCTTGCGGAGCTATGAAGGTAAGCCCCCTTGGTGTTTTCTGATGGGTAGCTACTGTATGTTTTGGCTCAAGATATGAGGTACAATCATTTCTGTTAGACACTTAAAGCGATTAATCATAATCTGTTAAATAAAATTACAGTCTAATTCTAGTTTAATTCTGTTGTAGGAAGTTATTAAACCATTCTGAAGTAGCCCTAATTTCGGTATCTCAGTTGCGAGACAGGAGCCTCTGCCATGTAAACAAATTAACAAGCTGCTTGAAATCACTGTATTAGAGGCATCATTAAAGCTTGGCCCAATTTTCAGTTATATTCTATTAAGCTTTGTTGTTTCTTAAAATAATCTTCAGTGCAGTATATTGTGGCTCTTTTGTTAATGAAACCTTGAGTCAGGCTGCTGGTTTGCAATTACTAGGCCTGATTTTAAACTGCTTTTATGTTTTCCTCACTATTGACGTTTATGATTGAGCCGAAAGAGTCCAAGTGTGTGATGAGGATTAAGCTTGCTACATTAAATACTGATAGGGGTGTAGAAATTTGCTAAATATGGCTGTACTTTTTAATTACACGCGAATGCTAATTATCCCAACACATGATATATAACAGTGCAAGCAAGCAGCCATTTTAGAGAATCTTTTCAATCAATGGCTTTCTGTGTTCTTGTAAAAGCTGTGTACCAGTTTAATTAACACAAAAGCCAGTTGTTATTTATTATTATTGTAATCAGATCATTACTTAAACGGTTTTAGAAATCTGTTATGTCAAGTATTAAAAACAAAATAGATGAGTGGGTTACCACGGCATCCATCACCTCCTGTAAGTGTTAAGCAAAGAGGCGAGTTTGTGACAGGTTTATAAATGGTAAAATAAATGCAGCATCGGGTACAGTTAATGTCATTGCTGTCTGAAAGACACTAGAATTGGAAAATCATTTTCTAGGCACCAATCCAAAAGTAAATGATTCTCAGTAAAGTAGACTTTAAAGCTTCCAATGCAATTCCCTCAATTCTATTCCAAATGGGAAGGCAAAGTAATATTAAACATTTAAGCAAAGTTGAAAGAGCAAAGCCTAAAGCAATTATAGGTGACACAGAAAATTCCTCACTTTGAGATTTGAGACACTGTGTCGTATATTTTAAGGGACTTATCTCTTATACTTGTGTGAACCTGGAGAGCACTGCCTTATAATTTCACTATCCTTTTTATTAAACCTGTTCCCTTACTGTTTATGTGGCTCTGCTGCGTTGAGTACCTGGTATGTGTTGTATCTGTATATAATATTCCAGACTTCCTGAAACTGCTTAATGAGCATCTAACAGTGAATCCCAAGAACTCTGTTGTTTGTTACCTTACTGGTTTTTATTATTTCCATATTGTACAGCAGGTAGCTTGCATTGGCATGTTAATGTAAATACATACAATTAAGTACATACAATAGAATTGTCAATAATGGTTTTGCATGGTCCAGTTGCAACCAATACTCTTGGAAATCTTCGATATGTACACTTCTGGCTTTTCCTTTCACAGCACGATAAAAACTTGATGAGCAGGGAAGCAGCAGCACTGCTGCAGGAGACCAAAACCAAGAGAACAAAAAAAGAAGCAGCAGAAAATCATGTTTGTTTGTTTTATAAATGCGTATTTCTCTGAGGAGGTGGAAATACACTTTTGGAAGCACACCGAACCAAACAGCAACATACAGAATTCACACACAGCCCGTCCTTACAAACAAACAGCACAGACAACACGGGCAGGAAGAAGAAGACTCCCACCGGACAGCACTTTGAGCGGTGGCTTTTACTGACCTATTATTCATAGCTCGTGACCTGTCCAATTAAGCTATTTAATTATGTGGGAACTGCTTAAAATGCTATGCAAAGAAGGTTTATTTCCAACCCAGTAATTGTTTTGCTATCCAGTTGCTGTTGAACCTAAGAACTGAAAGAGTTTGTGACGAATGAGCTTTGTGGGGGAGGTCAGTGTTAATGTAGTTTGTCTTAACCAGGGGGGCGCGTACAGTGGTACAAACCTTGAGACCGAATACTGGGATTACTAAAGGCAAGATATGCCCAAAGGTAAATATAAGTGTTCTGCCTTTTTGTGTAATTGCCTGCAATACACTGCTTACTCCACAAGTCTTTAGCTTGCCTGAGCAATAAGTCATAATGCCAGCCATAGATGCATGTAAGCTGCAGTAGGTAAAGCAGCATCATTTGAGGTGTCTGTACTCTTCATCCACTGTATATTACATCAGAATTGGCATCAATCCTTAGCCCTCATATACACAGCAGATACAAAACAGGGATTCAGCAAGGAGATCAGGGTGATTGTATATGTGGTTCCAAGCTAAAATAGCACACCATTCCCTTAGATCTTTTAAGTATCCCTCTTCTGGCTATGGCATGTATAGCACCACTGCCTTGGGCACTATCTGTTATCAAAGCTGACTCGATTGTTTTCTATTTCCGTTCAGAACAGGGGTGTTAAGCGAACACGTTTTCCAGTCTGCGTAGGAGTGGGTTTATTCCAGTGTGTGTCAGCATGATTCTGAGCAGGATGTGCAACACACAGCTAATAACCCTGGCGTCTGTTAGGAAGGTGCATGATACCGAAGCCTGAATCACAAAGCATACTGAATTTGGGGAGTATTCGATATCCGTCCAAATCAAGTCAGTTGAATGCAGAATACTAGAGTCTCTGAATCCAAACACAGACACAAATCTAATTAAAACAAGCAGATTTGTCCTGCAATGTTTACCATGGCAAAGTTAATATATCTAGCCTTGAAGACTAACACTTGATATAGCCCTGAATAAGATGTACTTGCAATGCATACAGCATGTATACTTACACTTGTATTGTCTGCTTAGTATTCCTACACAAATATAATACAGTAAACAACATTTGATTGAAATATTAAATCTAAAAACAGATGAATGCTTCTGCTTTACTTTCTGGATCACTTTATTGACTTGGAGTGGTGGTTATTAAAAAGCCACGCTTGGTCAGAGCTGCACATAAAAAGTTTTTCCCGCCACTTCTCTGAGCTTTTTCTCCTTTTATTAGGGTTATTGTCAACCCCCGAGGGTGCAGGACTGAATACATTTCTTATCTTTCTATCTAGTGCAGAATTTGGTAAATTGCTTCTGAATGTGAGGCAATTTGCAAAAACAGTTCCAGCTCCTCATCCCCCAGCCTCTGGGGATTCTCCACTTCTATTAGCAGCTCAGAAGAGAGAAAATGTTTTGTGATCTGTTTTAGGATAAAAAGGCATCAGATGGTATTCAAGTTACATTATTGTATTATCACAAATGGCTAGCTGCTAAGCGGCTGAAGAGCTGAGATCATTGTCGCATGGTTTTATAGATTTATTATAGTTGAAAATAAAAGGTCCAGTGCTTCTGTTTAAGATAGGATTTCACTGTTTTACCAGCCAGGCCTTGCATAAAATCTATTATGGGCTAAACATTTGCTGAAGTGCCCAACACATTTTGCTAAGTCACAAGAGACTAAATGAACTTTAATGAGAAACAACGCGAAAGCTACAGTTTCAAATGGACTATATATATATATAATGCATTAATATGAAAGCAGCAGGGATTCGAGAAGAACTTCAAATACAAACTTAGAAGCTACCAGCAATATAGGCTAGACAAACAAAAAAGACACTCAAGCACATACACGTTTGCACATACCGGCTGTGATTGCATTTGGAAATGTACATGGCTTCTTAGAAACATGAATGGAAAAACAAAAGATAGGGATCTCCAGTGGTTTATCTACACTAGTAAAATCAATGCCGCCTGGGAGGAGATAGTTTTCCTCATTGTGTTTCATTGATCCCTACTGATGACAAGTCCAGGCAGAGGCTAGCTAAGCTAGGTTCTCCAGTCTTCATGATCATTAATTGGGTTGCAAAGGCAATGATCGAAGCCAGCTTTTTAAATTTGGTAGAAAAATAGGGGGAAAAAACCCACAAAAACATATAGCGATCGTGAACAAGCTCATTAAGACCAAACAAGATACTCGTAATCCTTCATCGCTAAATCCGCTTGTGAAATGGTTTTCAGCCGCAATTGAGATGAGGAGTCGTTGTTCTTACCGATCGTACATAATTATATAGTAGGTATTGTGAGCTTTTAGACCACCTCAGCTGGGTCACTTCTGTCTTAGTAATGAAGCTGTTTGTTTCGGTTCACAGCTAAGAGAAGGGGTGGAGCGGGCAGCAGTTGCAGCCTGCATGCACACAGCGGGTTGGAGTTTATGGAACATCACTTGCCATTGCAAATTGCACTTGCACTTGGTTAAATGGAGCCCCACCGCTTTCTGAGTGAATTGGGCCTTTCTAGTCTCCAGGAAGCAGGGGAAATTAGTTTCGACAACCTATGAATCAACAAGGAATTAGCGTTTCTTAGGACTGTGCAGCAGGAACACAGTGCTTCTGAAGATGCTTTGCTGTAACGCTGCTTTAATTAGCTGTGCTTCTTTCATTTGGCTTGCTTTTTATTTTAAAAAAGGAACAAGGGACTGCAACCTACGTTGCACTATTTATTTAGCTTCATGTTAACACAAGAACATAAGGGATGTTAGGTTGTGAATAAGCCATAAGGTCCATTATAAGTATGCAGCATGGTAATGAAATTAAATCTGATATTTATACCACACCTCAGTCTCGGATCAAGCATCTGTACTCCCAATGGTGACCTTGTGCTAGAGAAAGTTATTACATCCATTCTGTTTACTGTGTTGTAAAATACATCCCTGGCACCAATAAAACACTCACTTGAGACAATGATACCTTGTGTACAATCAAGACAGGCTGAGGGGCTGGGAGAAAAGCACCATGAGATGTGCAATACCTTAAGGAAATACTGTAGATAGAGGTTTTTCTCTCTCTTATATTTAAAAGTGTGAGGCATAAAAATAAAAGAAGAAAGCTGCTTCAAGCTTTGAATTATAATCCCATGACACCCCAAAAAATATTATTATAATAATTATTATTGTTATTTTTTAATTAACGTGTGCAGTTGTGCCTTAATCACAAAGGAGGAGCCATATTAAATGGGCCAGAGATGCAATTGTTTTCTTTAATTTCTGCAGCATTGCCAAATGGTTTCACAGACTTGGTGGCTGCTGAGTATAAAGATGGACCCACATGTTTAATGCACTTGATGGTTTACGCTCAGCCCTGACAGAATGGAGTAAGAGAGAATTCTCATCTCCTGTAAGTCATTTTGTATGTGCTTCTCAATCTAATATCTGTGTGCTTCTGCTTCTACAGATGCACCCTAAAGCACTGCATGCATAAATAAAAAAATAAAAAAATAAAAAAATAAAACACATAGTTAGACATAGGCTAATGTTATGTTGATAGGAGAAACCTTTAATTGCATACCAGGCTCCATTAGATAACATTGCTTGTTAGTAATTAATACATATTTACTTCGTGTTAATATTTTTTCTTCTAATTATGCATCACTATCTAAATGTAGATTTTGTGCGTCATGTGGTGTAAAAACTCTTGTGGTGTTACTGTAAATTTGTAGAATATTATGCACTTGAAGGAGATAATGAAGTGGTTTGCCCCTGCTGTTATAACAAACCCGCTGGTAGTGTTTAAATCATGATACATACTGAACATACCGGTATCGTTTGTATAACACTTTATTTCAAGGTGCAGTCAATATCAAAACATAATAATACTGTAATAATAATAATAATAAAAAAAGTATAATTTAATGGCATTCAGTCTCAACCATCTGCTTTCCAGTTTCAAATTGCAGTAGTGGATGAGAAATAGGCTAGCATTATAGGCATTAAGGACAATACAACACAGTACAAGCAGAGTTGCTATCCCTGGAGTCTTGCTTATACTCTGAGTGATGTCAATACGAGACTCAAATCTGACTCTTCACGGAGCCACGTGTCATACTGGCTCTTTACATTAAGTGCTTCCTAAGTGCAAGCTAAAGCTTTTGACTACCGTGCATTGGGTTTTCATATTATTTATTTAAAGCTATTACATGCATTTGTGCTTGAAGGTTGCTGGAAACAAGATCGGCATTGATTAGAGAGGACCGCAGCTGAGCGTTCCCGTGCATTGCTGTTACCAAGCTCAGTATTGCAGTACGCATTGCAATATCTTGCCAGAGACCATGATTTATCAAATCTCGTCACGTTTAAAATGGTACATACCATCAACACACTGGGCTCTGTTTTGATGATATAAAGACTGCCAGACTTAAATATAAAATATATTAAAGGTAATATTATGCTAAATTACTTGAATCAGCTCATAATAAACCTTGAATGGGTGAAACTTCTATGCAATTGGAGTCTTATTTCCATTCCTGATTATTATTATTATTATTATTATTATTATTATTATTATTATTATTATTATTATTATTATTATTATTATTATTATTATTATTTTCCTCTGCTATTGTCTCCTGGCAAGATCATGTCATTTAACTTGATAGGGACATTCATCAGAAAAAAAAAAAAAAAGAAAAGTTCTTCAGCTTTTGAAAATCTAGTTCACGGTGAACTTCTTAGTCCTGGCTTGGGAGTGGCTGGATAATAGAAGTTATATTTAATCTGTCAATTTTAAGAATATGGACATATTATTTCCTCAGCTACGTTACAATGTTTCCAGTCATTCACAGTGGTTCTGCGTTCGGTGCCTCCAATAATGAATTCTCTCTTTAATTCTCCTGTTACCTGGCTTGGAGCTTTCTGCGATCTGAGCTTCGCATACGAACTACCTGCTCTGAAGAACCTGCCTCATTCCTTTCAACTCTGCCTGTGCTGCCTACTATCTTTCTATATTTATATAGAGAGCAGGCGGCCCTGGCAGATTTGAAAGATTCACAACTTAGCCAATTTTGTCCAACGTGTGGCCTCAATTAGTGGCAGTAGTCTCATTAAATCGTTCACAGTATAGTATGCTTGTTTTTGGACATAGCATTCTCTGTGCAGATGTCATTAAACATTCTCCTGTCTTAATTACCCTGGTTCTGCTTGTGCTTTCTTACGCAGAGAGCTGTAGAAATGAAAACAAGCCCCCCAGTAAATAAATTTATTCTATAGCGCTTAATTCACTAAGCTAAAACAAACCACCTGTCCCTAAGAGTCTGGTGTGCATTGGCGGGATTTAAGTTCGATCTTACTATTGATATACTATAAGTAGATCTTAAGAAACAAACTCTAAATCCATGTGGATTGGATCTGGACAACAGTGCCATTAAATGGCATTGCCTTCATTTTGGGACAGACTACCTTTTCATTTTTTGGAGCATTTTTAACTGGCATCTACCTTTTATTTTCCCTTTTTAAATATAATCTCTTTAACTTTCTCCAATTTTGTTAACCACAAAAGTTGCATCTAAATGTAATGCTTCAAATTTACATAAATACAGCTTACGTTCTGATTATTATTATTATTTTTTTAATGGGTTAATGGACCACTTAGAGATTTTTTTTTTGGGAATGTTCAGTCAATGAAAGCCTTGAGGCACAAACAAACGTGCTTCACAATGAATACAGTTAATGAAATGAAAGCATTGCTCCTTCTTGTCTGGTTGCACAGCTGGTTCTGCTTGTTTGGTTGGGTTTAACCTCAACTCCTTTTGATTATGTCTTTATTTGATGATACAACACGTTGGATTTAATTGCGGTAGTACATATTCAAGCACTTGTATTGTTCTGTCATTTGTTTTTTGCAGACAGTGGTTCTGCTTACCTTTACTCCTCATTTGTTTGCCTGTTTAAAATACTGATGCGTCCCTGTCGTTCTGATGGTGTTTTAACTTGGGAATAAGCCTTGACTTTTATCCTGTTAGGGAATTGAAATATAGGTATCAAAGCGTCACAGCCTGTTTGCTTACAGCTATATTTGTCTACAGTAGCACCTTAACAAATAATTCACAACCTCACGACCCGCCTACTGCATCTAATGCAGGGATGGAAATTAGACTCCCATTTCCATAAGAGTTTGATCCAGTCCTGACTTTACTAGGAGCTTAATAAAACACACCCGAGCTTGTTACCTATATACAGTGGCTAATCCAGCTCCTCATAACAGGACCAGGACAGGAAGCTGCTCCTGAAATGGACAACCAGACATTTAACACAGTCTTCTTTGTGATGAAGCCTGTGCTGCAGAACAGCGTTTAAATACTGAACATGCACTTCTTTAATCTGGAATGCAATCTCAGATCTTACACTATTGATTCCTCCTCACCTTGCTCTCCTATCACAGTCCTCAATAATAATAATAATAATAATAATAATAATAATAATAATAATAATAATAATAATAATAATAATCCAGTACACTGTTCCTATATTCTTATTAAGTGGTGTCATTTTTCCACGGCTGCCCTGTCAATCCGTCTCTATCAATCTCCTCCTGTTTCCAAGACCAGGTTCTTTTCTAGAAGCTTACCTTCATCTATCATCTCTTTCCATTTATTCGTTTATAGTTTACAGTGGTAGTTTTACAGAGTCATTTTTCAGTTTTTAACATGAATTTACCATCGGTTACAATGTGGTTTGCTAGATTTGTTATTACAGTATGCAGTACCGTACTTCTCTGGGTTTTGCAATGCTTACCCATGTTTAGCTATGCTTTTACAATTCACTTATAACATGATTAAAAAGACAATAGTAATTACAGAAAGTGTGCTAACAGAGTTGTTTTTGACCTAACTAAATTTAATAAGCCATGTCTTATTTTAGTACAGAGTAAAATAGGGCACAATATTTCCTGTTTATGGTAAGTTATTGCACGGCGAGTTATTTGATTTCATTAACGCAGTTTAAATAAACGCAAAAACAATTACATGAGCGCAAGGTTGTAAATTAGTTTAAGCTTTATTAAAGCAGTGAGTTGAAATATCAAATCCATAAAGAAAAGACATTTATTAAAGCTGTAAAGAACACACATTTGAGTGATGTGGGCCAAGGGCTTAGATGAGAGGATCAAACCTGTACAAGCTTCCTAACCAAAGCTGAACTGCAGACCAGAGGTGAGAAGTCGCATAATCTGTAATTACCAAAAGCACATTCATTTCTGCAGATGTTTAAAAGACTCGTCCCTAATAGAAACAGCATTACAGTTAAAACAAATCATTAAATAGAGGAGTGCTGTGCGCTTTCATCCTTAGTACCTTCCTGTGTGTCTCTCTGTCAGCTGTCTGGTCCGGGAACGGCCAACCTGTCACACTACTAATAACAGAACAATCAATATTCAATATGGGAATGGTGTGCGCTCTCCCTGAAAAGAGAAAGGAGTCTGAGCGTGATGGAACGTCACAGGGGGGTCACTACAGATCATCTCTCTTCAGATTATACTGTCCTGTCAGTTGCTGTTATCATCAGCCTTTGCTTTTTTTGCATTTCATTGGATGTTATTGCTCCTCCTGTGATGAATCTGATATGTTCCGTCTTTTCAATTTCAAGCTTATTAAGAAGGGATATCAGAGAACTCCACCAAAACTAAAGGGTAAAATTAGCATATGTGGAACAGGATCTTCTGTGAAATTAAATGGGGCAGGAGCAGCTGAAATAGTCTTAAAGAATCATTTTCATCCACTTTGTTGGCACTTTGTGTACCTGTTTACTTGGAGGAGGGCTGATTAGATTCAGCACTGTGTTTGACGATTTGCGCTCAGCTGGTCTCTACGGCACAAATGATCTGTTGAGAAAAATCAGGGGAATTACATGCATATAAAAAAGGTCAAGGTTTGTGATGAGTGTGTTATTGTGTTAAGGGACCAGTTTGTTGCTATAGATACGTTAGAAACCGCTGATATGCCATGAAGCCCCTCGTTATATAATAAACTGGAGAAGATAATTGTGCAATCAGTAATTCTCCCTTCTTAGTGTTGCCTACTTTAGAGTTCTCCACGTTGATGCAGTTTCTTTCTAAAGCTGAAACCGTGATGATATTAATATTTTACATGTGTCCTTGGTCGTTTTTCAGCCTTGGCCCTGTGCTTCAACTTGTCCTGCACTTTATGGTTATAACAATACTTGCATTATCCCTAAATAAGGGATAATGCAAGTATTGTTAGATTGTTAGTATTGTCAGAAACAGACCACAGTTTTACCAGTAGCAACACAATGGAGTGGGTACACATATTACACAGCAGTTCTGACATGCTGAGACGTTCTCTGTAACTGATTTTGCTTTGCACAAGCCGGGTATAAACGAACAGCCATGCAACCCCAAGCAATCTTCTTAACCACTATGCACTCGTGGTTCCTGAGCTTTTAATCTCACCTCATCTCACGAAGGAGGTTAGAAACCAGAGCAGTGGATCCCACAACTCTGCTCGCTCCATATAGCACCTCTGTAATGAATGATTGCATTGGCATTGTAGTGCAGACCCATTGTCACTGCAGCTCAGATGTTAAAGTTGTTAAAGGGTTAATATTTCACTCTTCCACTCAGAGTGGGAGGCACATTTACAGCCCACATCAGGGTGTCTAATTATTTATTTCTACTGGTTTTTACTGAATTTGAATTTAAGTTCATCCAATTAAATATTTCAATCCCATTTCTTAATATATCTGTTCCCAGAAAATAAAAATAAAAATAAAAAGTTGGTCCTTGGGCTCCAGCGATATTAAGAGACTTGTATAAAAAAATAAATACATAAATAAACGTTGGCACTGAAAGAATTGTTTTGTAATATAGATATAATTGTATCAATGTGTGCCCTACAGCTTTCCACAGGTATCATTAATAACACAATAGACATTCTGTTAGAGCATCTCTAGTATTCAACTGTTATTCCTCGGGCGATTTGATCAGACTGGATTACATTTCATTTCCATTTTAATGAGAGTTAATACAACGCAGTACATGTTCTGAAGTGCTCTGTTAAAGAGACTACATGAAATAGACTTAGATTACTTTAGAGCATTTCCTGTATGGAAAATAAAATATAGATTGAATATAAACTGTAGTGTATAGCTGATGTGTTTTGAGTATATTGTGACTTGTCAGGGGGTTTTGCTTCCTATTTAAAGTCCTAATTACATATTCTACGAAACGATGGTCAGCTTTATGGTGTTGGGTCAAGCTACAGGACAGGAGAAATAGGCTTACGCATGTAAGGTAATGCATGGAGATATAAATCAGCCTGATCATGTAACATAGTTATGTGCTTCAGATTTTAAGACAAGATTTTTTTTTTTCCCCTTAGAAATTATTCAGCACCAACTTGCCAGTGTGTGTATTTAACTGTCATTTTACCAGGTTTTCTATTCTTCTGAAGAAATCCTTAATGTCACCCAGGTAATTGGGTTCTCCTTATACCCCGCTGTGGCCGAATACATCAGCCTCCAATTGAAAGTGCCCCCTGGTGCGCGTGGATCTCGCAACAAATTAGCCCAGCAAAAACTGCAACAACAGAACCAGAAGCGCATGACTCACAGAGATGGAAAAGCTGTGCACCATTGTAGATACAAGACATGGAGGAACGGGAAATACATGCAATGCACGCTGAAGACATTCTTAGTGATTATCACATTGTTATGATTGGAGGTGCTCTGTTGCAATGTGTTCGAAATCATTGAAAAGGCTCATGAGTCATCACTATTAAGCCTCCTGCAAAGCATGTCATATTTTGTCAGGTTCAAACATTTTTTATATAATAAGAAGTCTAAGAGCCCTGTTCAATGAATTGCTTAACAGTCTTATTTGGTAAAATATGCATGCCCAGGTTGGAAAGGGATATGCTGCTAAGTTTTCACCATTTATTTTGTAAAAACAAAACTGTTGCAGAACTAGTGAACAACAAATTAGCTCCTAAGTTAACCTCCTGAGTTATTTATTCATTTTCAACGTCTGAGTTTCAGAAAATAATAAAATAATGGACCTAACTTAACTAAATGCTTTGTGGATATGACCCTCAATGTAGTGCAATATTCTCACAGCTAGACCAGTGTCTAGATTCCGCTCTTGTAACTTCTGTTGGTGTTTAATTTCTTCCCCAATGGCTAATTATACCCTTCAAGATGGATTGGGGTTTTCATTGCCAGACGCCTGCGTAGCATAATTGTGCTAAAGTACAGAAGGAACCCAAGGCACGTTGCTGAACATACAATGTCTGCAGGCTATTGTGAGTTCCACAATTGCCTTGTATTGGAATGGTCTCTTTGAGTTACCAGAAGATTGCAGTCTTTGTAATTTTCATCGAGCCAGTTTAATATTAAAGAACCAGCGCTCCATCAGCCACTGCATGATGTCCAATAACCTGTTCTTTAAATAGCATGTTTATTCAGGTAGAATTGCAATGGTCCACTCAACTGTCCAGCAGATGAAAGGCAGTGTTAGTGATGCCTTTTCTTTCAATATTATAAGCTGACCACATGAATTTCACTCTTGAAGTTCACTCTAAGTATTTGTATAGGGATACTGCATCAAAAGAGCTTCCAATACAATGTGCATTGTTCATTGCTCTCTGTATGTCACAGCCAGTGTGTTAAATTGCTGCTTAGTGTCTTGTTCTAATTTTACACTAAGCTGTTGCTGTATATTCTGCAGCACCTGTTATACCATGAAAGACTGGGGACAACATGCAATTATACATTATATGTTGGCTTGTCTTACTGCTAACTATCTTAATAGATTTGTCATGTTTAAATAATTTAATACAATGTATTCTAGAATCAAAGAAATATGTACACACACACACACACACACACATATATATATATATATATATATATATATATATATATATATATATATATATATATATATATATATATATATATATATATATTTAAAAAAAATTTTTAGTATTAACTGTTTGACAGGAGCGAAAAAAATGCATTTTACGTATTTTTCGAAAAGCTTTGCACCTTCCCAGGGTCTAAAGTTTTGAAAACTTTTACTAAAATGATAAATCGTTTTAGAAAAAAAACTTTTTTTTTTGGGGGGGGGGGGGGGGGTATTGCATGTAAACATGTATTTGTTAAACATATAGATAATGTTTTAATTTGTACTATGTCATGAATTTTGATTAAGGGTTTTGAATTACTATGGCGTGTTTCAATGCTAAACATTTAATATGAATTCAATAGGCAAGCTAGTTCATCAAATATTACAGTATATTGAATTCTCTGTCCTTTATTATAAAGTGACATTTCCCTGTGAAAACAATAGTGAAATCCATCCTCTCTCTTATCATTAACGGTGGCCTGTTAACCTGCGTGTAATGTAATAAAGTAAATGAAGCAGACAGATGCAAAGGAGAAGAGGAATTAGTTACTCAGGTGTGGAATGAATTCCCTTTGATTCTGTTAAAAAGTGGCATTTCCAAAGTGCTGATAAGAAAGATGTGAATATAATGAATAATAAACTGCAGATGTCTGGAATTAAAAATGGCAAAAGGTAATAGAGTCTCTCTTTGGTGGTATTGCGTAGAATTCAGGTATGTGTCTCTTTGTCTATTTTCATTTCAATTTTAACTGAAACTGAAACAGAGGCATTGATAATCTGCAGAATCACCACCTGTTGCAATGCAATAATGTATGTAGAATTGTGTATTTTAAATATCGTGTTCATTACCTTTAAAGCATGCCTTCTGTTTATGACTGAAGAACAATCAGTAAGGCAACACCCTTATAATTATTGCTTGTATGTGAAGCACCGAGATTACCTTTTGCATTGCATTGCTAATGCTGAGATTGATATGTCATACATTTCTGTCCTAACTAGCAACACTATTTACTGCCCTTACTAAATATTCCCCCAACAAAAATGCTTTTCCATGCTTTCTGAAAGCTGGATTTCTGAAGTGCCATTTCTACTGAAATAGTTAATACTCCTGGTTTTGATAATGAACTAATCAGAGACGATAATAAAGAAGACAACGATACAGATCATCAAACAGGAAAGAAATGCAATATTATGAAAAAGTAGCTGGGATAAAATCTCAAAGCTCAAGACCTTGTTTCTTCAGTATTTAATGCTATAAGCGTGTCTGTTTGTCACATCCAATGCTGTCACATCCAATGCCTAACATGGTGATATGTTGAAAATGTCTGTAAGAGAGAGAGATAGAAAATAGGAAACAGCGTGATTGCTGTTATTAGCTCTGCAATCACATTTCTGGTTAATATGCATGCTTTTGCTGACAGAATAGCTACAGGGAATACTAGAATCTAACTGATAGACTATTGCTGGCAAGTGCTTATTTATTACTTTTTTTTTTCCTCGTTTTGCTGTGAATGAGAACAGATTGCCCATCATCCACAAATACAGACTGTTTTAACAACTGCTACAGTAGTGCATTATTTGTGCTGTCATGTTTAGGACGTGCACAAAAGAAAAGAACGCTAGCTCAATCAGCTGCTTACTATATTACCACAACAAGAAAAACAGTTTGTCAATTAAGTGATTGGTTGATTGATATAGCAGGGGAACTGAACTTCTTGATAAGAACCGGATGACTTTAGCCCACAGTGGTCTTGTTTCGAGTTGGTTGTGTGATGCAGTTGGTAATTAGCTGGTAGTTTTACATTTCTTAATCATAAAATGTACGTACAACTTACTGTAACTTCCTTTTCCAGTTAGCTGTCTTTGTCTTACTGTGACGTCTGAAACTGAAACATTTATCTGATGGACTGAGACATTTCTCAGATTTTATAAAACACATATACAGTTGTAGCCAGTTTACATACCCCAATGGAAATTTATCATTTCTAGAACTTTATCGAAAACAAAATAATTTTAAGAAAAATCTTTTGTTAGCAAAAATGTTGCTTTTGTGGATGAGGAAAAAAAAAACATTACAAGAAATTGATGTCTACAATTATTTATTTCAATTTTTTTTTTTTTTGTGCAAAACTACAATTTTTTTTTTCCTCATCCACAAACGCAAAGCAAAACCTTTACTACAAGGGGCTCCTGAGTGGCACATCCAGTAAAGGTGCTCCGCGGGGATGTGCCCTATAGCCTGGAGATGGCAAGTTCAAATCCAGGCTATGTCACTGCCGACTGTGACCAGGAGTTCCTAGGGGGTGGCACTCAATTGGCTGTGCTCCACTCAGGGGGAGGGAGAGCTAGGTCAGCCAGGGTGCTGTCAGCTTTCCACACACCAGCAACCCCTGTGGTCTGGCCAGACACCTGCATGCTTGCCTGTAAGCTGCCCAGGGCTGCGTTGTCCTCTGACACTGTAGCTCTGAGGTAGCTGCATGGTTAGCCTGCAGTGTGTAAAGAAGCTGACGGCCCACACTTCGGCAGACAGCATGTGTCCTCTTCACTGCTCCCGAGTCAGCGCAGGGGTGGTAGCAGTGAGCTGAGCCTAAAAATAATTGGGCTCGACTTAATCCAGGAGAAATAGAACATGATTGTATGTCTGACCTTTTTTGTATGAACAGAATGACACAGGTGGATATCCCTTTCCTACACATTCACACATTGTTCAGTCAGTCGTATTGAAATTTAAAGGTCATCATTAAATAGAAGATGGCTGTGGTTAAGTATGGGTATTGAAAGGTCATTTAACACATAATTCATAACTTCTTTTCCCTGGTGGTGGAACCAAAACTGACATAAAATTCTGCGTGATTTTTGTATTTTCTCTAAAAGGAATATGAACAAGGGTAATGCCATTGAATAGGGGAATTCTATTCAGGTTATATATATATATATATATATATATATATATATATATATATATATATATATATATATATATATATATATATATATATATATATATATATATATATATATATATATATATATATATATATATATACAGCAGAACTTACTGTCTCCAGCATAGCAATACATACTAAAGCAAATGCTTTTGCCAATGGACTGCACAACGACTAGCTTTGATTGCCCTTTTGTTAGCCTTAGAGTCAGATGTTAAGTACTGCATGTATCTAAACGGCTACATGATCCATTGAAGATTTCAGTGTGTTCAGATGTCCAAGCAGATTACCACGTGTTGGGATTGATGTGACTAAAAAGTGCCAAATTTAAAAAAGGTGTTTCTTTATGAGTAGGGGGTCTAATTTAATGATCTAAACAGTGAAAGGTCTTTATACCACCCTCTAGACCCGCCACTGTTTATTTCACTACACTCGACCCCTTTGACTATAATGGTGTGGGCACATTCAGTTGGGAAGAGCACCTGAAAAGGGTTGGCATAAAGGCTTCACCATTCATATTAAAGTGCACTTACCTGCTTTTACCACTACACAACTCACACTCACACAGAAAACTCTTTCCATCTCAACACAGATTGTGTTTGTTTTACCCACCAGACTGGATCAACTGTATTTGCGGGGGGATCTTTGATGTTTTTGCTATGTAATTAGTAGAATACTGTTTTAAGTAGGATTAAAGGTTAACGCTGAGGATGAGAAAAGAGGGTTTAACTGAATTGAAAGACCTCAGGATAAATTACAGAGTACTGAGATTTCCTTTCACAGTGCATGGTGCTAATGCAATATTAACAAAAAGTTAAAAATAGCACTGTAGTCCCATTGTCTCTACAAGCGCCAAGGTTAAATAGAGCTGGGATTTAGTGTTAGTGCCACGGTAACCTCAGAATAAATGTTGCTGTTTTCTCTTTCTCGTTAGCAGAAGAGGGCTGGAATCAATAATTAATACCTGTGAGCACTGAGAGAAATATATTCAGAGGTTTTGCAAGTGCTCTTATTAAAAATGAAATATGATCGTCTTGTGCTATTGAACTGCAAGCGTAGGTAGTTTCTAAATTATTGTAGGAAACTGGCACAGGCAATGAAGGTATCATTTATACCATCTCAATGTTCTTAATATTCCAGTACTATTACCCTGTGTATTCTCTTTAGATCATTATATACCAGGTTTACAAAGTAAAGTCCTATTTTCATCCACCGAAACTAACCAAGTGTGGTGGTTTAAAAAAAACTTTTTGCTGAATATTTCAAACGCTGGATTGGGTGCTCAGAATTTAATTATTTTTGTACTATTTTTAATTCATGCTCTCCAAGCCAGACGGTACACTCTGCACGCACTGGGAAGCTGAAAATTGCCTCCCCACTAATATACGTACTCTGACACTTGAATCTTTTCCCATTGTGTGAAATGACACCAGGCTCAGCAGTGACGAGGGAGACATTAATAGCTGTGCCATGCCACCTGATGTTTCTTGCCATGGTTTAGAAAGAGTATGAATTCCAAGCAAAGATAGACAAGTATAAAACTGCGTCCAAAGTAAAAGTGTAACGTGTATTGCATGGTGGCAGACAGTTTAAACGGCCTCCATCCAACCTCCCCCTCGGAAAACCTGCTCAGAATCCTCACAGAATTGAGCTGTTGACATTTTCCCTATTGACTACTCAATCACAGAGCAGGTCCTATTGAATTACAAATCTGATGAATCAGCGAATGGACATGCAGTTGTCAGTTTAGGACAGGTGGCTGTATATTATTTACTTTATAAGGAAACATTCTGTCACTTCTGAATGTGCAGTGGTGGCTTCAGAATATCAAAAAGAAGAATGGGCTGGATCCCAAAACTGCATTGGTTTAAAGCAACAAAAACTACTGGCATGAAGCCGATTTGAGGCCCATTTTATTAGTTTCAGAGGAAGATGAAGGGGATAGACTGATCTTCTTCGATACTGATTTTGTTAGTTTTAATTCTGGTTACTTTCACAAAAATCAATACCTTTGCACACACACATCTTTACAAATAAACAACGTGAGGTTGCTTGGTTACTGTTGTGTGGAAAAGTTGGAATATGTTTCATCCCATGTAGTAATTTAACTCAATGGCTTTTTCTAATCACCTTCCGTTATCCGTCTTTAGAGGAAGACTGAATGATGGGTAGGTGACAGGAAGGTTTCCCAGATTCTGGAGTCAGCAGAACGAACCCATAACTTCCCAGGTTTATTAGGAAACAATATACACCTGGTGCACCAAAATAGGAATTCGCTATCAGTAGCACTTTGTGCATGTTGTCATGGAAACAGCAAGACAGTGATCCAGTGAGTTCCAGATTACATTGTCCTCTCATGCAGTATTATCATATGCAATGTTTTATGTTCATTGAGAGAATGCAGTTTTATCATGAAGTAAAACAAATGTGTGCTGCTGCAAATGGCTGTTTTTTTTTTTTTTTTTTCTTGTCATTGAAATGTTACGACATGAATAGCATTACACTCTGATATTCTGTAGCAATTTTGCCATTTGATAGGTTTGTTACAGGCACAATTGGGGGCATTTCAAGGATTGAAATGAGCCAAGTCTTTATAAAGCATGGGACCTTTTGTTTTTGTGTTTCCATAAACTGTGGTGTACAGTACCATGTTACAACAGCAGTAAAGCACAGACAAACATGGTGAATACCTGCTGAAATGGTCTCCTACCATACCCAGCAAGAATGATTGTGCCATGGCAGTATATTATTACAGGTACCTTATAGGAGGCATCAGCAGGACTCTGCCAAGCCAATGAGACCCCCGGTCATTCCAATTTACACATCTGGAAAGATCTGCTCACCAGTTCTCATTCCCCATATGGTGAAAGCATATCACTGCCGTGATGATGTCAGAAACACAGAGGAAACTGACAACCCCTGCTGTCAAAGGGAGAAAGTAGAGTATACTGAGTGATTTATGAGCTTTCAAAATGAAGCCAGGTCCTTCGCCAGAATATTCCAAAATGGTCCTCAAATTTATTCCACCTGGACTCTCAGCTCATAAGGCAAAATGATGCTATTTGGAACACACCATGTCTGATCACATTTATTTGAGTGAAAGTTTTAAGTTCAGGTTAGGTTTCGTTTTAATAAGAGCACCTCTACTGTATACAGATTCAAAGCATTACCATGTAGCAAAACAAACAAAAAGGGACACGACTGTGATAACACAATTTTTAACAAAATAAGGAATCATAATTGCAATTATTTTTAGCTTCCCAACCTTTCATTATGTTTAACATACCTTTGTCAAGGGAAAGTGTGTTTAAAAAAAATCAAAAACAGTGGAGGTATTATAGGCTTTAGTATGTGTGTATGTGTATATTAGGGCTGTCAATTAATCGCAGTTAGCGTCTGCGATTATCGCGTTCATTTCTTTGGAGATTAATTTTTTAACGTGCGTTAATCACACATTTCTCTGTTATTTCTTGACGTTTCCTTTATTTTAAAACTTATTTTTGTATTAGTACACCGGGCTGTTGTCAGCACCTGGTTTGCTTGCGCCCTGCGTCGATTGCTTCCTGGCTTCCCTGGGTAACAGAGGGCAGTGAAGGGTATGCAGGAAAAAGAAAAATCCTGCTTTGCAATAAGTGTCACAGCTGATGTGATGGAGTGATATGAGATGTAACAAAATAATCATACCGAACGTAGCGTCGCCTGTTTTATACAGAATTCTCTTCTGTTCAGACATTACCGAGACCTGAAAAATTCATCTCAACAAATGCTATGTCATCAAAATAAGTAATATAGACATGTATAATAATGTACACATGTGTGTTCATATATACAGTTAACGTGGTTTAAATAACATTAAAACACCGAATGCTTGTACCTACAGATTGATTACATATAAAACATGTATTGGTTTGTCAAAGAAAGTGGTCTATAATATGCCAGCCAGCACAGCAAAATGAAACCTATGAAGAAAAAAGTACAAAAAGCCTATGATCTGTGTAATGACTACTATATTATTTTTTTATAAAATAATTATTAATAATATATATATATATATATATATATATATCTATATATATAATATATATATATATATCTCTATATATACTATATATCTAATTTCCTTTGGCTATTATTTTATGCTTTATGCTAAAACTTTACGAATTCCACTCATAAAACTAATTCGACTACCAAGGTTGTTAACTTGACGTTAAGCATGATCTTTCAAACAATTGAGTGCAGTAATGCTAGTTATCAATTAGTAAAAACCAGTACAAAAGTTGGTCAGTTTTGGTCATGTTTTAACCATTCAAATGCCTGAATTATATATATGATTATATATATTCTCATATAATATATATATATATATATATATATATATATATATATATATATATATATATATATATATATATATATATATATATATGACAAGATAAGAGAGGGAATATATGTTAGTCTCTGGTTGAGAAGAGATTTATTACCCACACAGTGAACTAGGGCAGTCTGCAATAGCAGCGACATGGCCACTAGAGGACACTGGTTGTCTGAAATCTAACACGCAAGACCATTTGTGAATAGAAGCAATTAACAAGGTAATGCTTAATACGTGGGGAGAGACTCGGGTAAGGGTGTGGTGGAGAAAAGGCGTGGAGAGAAAATGTGTTTGGTGTGTGAATTAAAAATGCTACAGGGAAACAGCTTAGCGATCCTGTTATAGATACAGAATTAAAAATTGCGAAGCTTAGTTTAGTTCTCCTTAGGGGGACAGGGTTTGTTTTCTTTGTATTTGTTTGTAAGTAATTGTAAATAAAGCTGCGGGAGAACGTGGATAACTGCCTCCTCGACTCTTCAATCCAATCACACCACTCTGAACAGGTCCAAAGTACCACAATGATTGATAATTTATTTACATAGAAATGGTGACTGAATATATTTTCTGGAGAAATATGGATACCATTTATCTTTCCATCTGCTAAGTAACTATGGTTGTTTTCTCAATTCCTTTTTCCAAACGGATCCTTTTATTTTTTCTGTCGACAGTTCTTAAAAGAATGAAAAGATTGCATGGGCGGAAGAAGCATTGTGTGTTAGACACACACACAACTCTTTCAAATGGAACAGCTTGGCTGGAAGCATCTACAGCCTAATCTCTACTCAGGGTTTTGAGATGAACCCCCATGATTTTGTTCCATCCAAATATGAAGTGAATGCTTTGTGTAAGGAGATGGTTGTTGTTCTGTGCTTTCCTTCTTGATAATATGCATTTACATGTTATAGTCTAAATATGGAAACCCAGTTCTACCGTGCAAGGTCTTTCAGTGCAGCCTAATTTACTGAGCAAAGCATCTTAGCGTGTGATCAGAATGGCTGTGTCATAAGCATGGATATATTTAAGTTTTAAAATGGTTTAACACTTAAACCCTGTATGCATTTGACTCGAAAGCAATTTGAATTGTAATGAGATAGCTGTTATCCTTGCTATTGTATTCATTATCAGAAGAACTAGAATATTTAGAAATAATTCAGAAAACGTGCGAATTCCAATCTAAATGAGGATGATGAGGATGATGATGATGATGTAAAATCTTACCAAACATAATGTTGTCTTAATAAGTCTTGCAATGTTTAATTTAATTTTAATAATTTTTTGCTTGGCAGTCACAGCAGTATGTAGGAGGTAGTTTGATTCTCCAGCATTTCCATCTCAGTAGAGGTTTAACTCATGTCAGGTCCAGCTGTTAACAATTAAACAATTTAGATGTTAATGAGGTTGAGAGTGACAGTTTGAGGAGAAGTCAGAGCCAGTAATTTGCAGTTTGATCAGACCAACTCATGTGAAGTTTCACTCAGCGAGAAATTTAATGATTTAATTATTAATTTAAACTTTATATCCCTTTTTTTTTAATGCATTTATTGCTAGCGAAAGATTTTACTGCATTAGTGACCCCACCCAAGACTGTTTTCAAGCACAGAGCCTATAAATCTCACACTGAAACACACATTTTAAATGCACTAATACCCAATGAGGCAGTGGAGGGAGAGGGGTCTAGGTCATGGTCAAGCTGGTTGTATAGTCTAAAAGTCCAAAATGTTTGGACAACTATGCACTGGACATGATGTAACAGTTATTCCACATATTTTGATATTTATAAACACTATAGAATTGCAACAATGTGAATGGAAGTGATTACGAAGTAGTTCCAGCAAAAGTATAAACTCATCTGACACTTGATTATCTAAAACCTGATTATATAAAGCAAATACCATGAAAAACAAAAAAAAAACAATTTAATGCACTCATGATTATCCCAAACACCCGATTATCAAAGTGTTGTACCACCAGAGAAGTTTGGATAATTGAGTGGCTACTGTAATTACCTTGCAATCAATGAAGCACTTCTCAGGGGAAATTAGAGTTGCTGAAAAAAAAATAAAGGGTATGAACATTGTTATTGATCACTACTGAAGTTTTCAGCATTCTTGAAGATTATATATTAACTACATGCTTAATTCTGTTGGCTGCAAATGAGAACATGGCTTAATAATAACAATAATAATAATAATAATAATAATAATAATAATAATAATAATAATAATAATAATAATGTAACAACTATTTGACCAATATTATATTTCTGCAATCCAGTGTTTGGTAGTATTAACAAATCCAGTGATGTCCTTTTTCTTAAATATTTAATCTGATTTAGCAATGCTATCCACATTGAAAGTTACAGGCTGGAACTAAGCTAGAAGAGCTGTCACTCCACTCAATCTCAAAGACACTGAAAGGCGGTGGTCAGCTTCTGCTGTCAACACAACACTACAACATCACATCTCTGCACAAAAACAACAGCAACAAAAAAACAAACATGAATGATTGATTTTTGTCCGAGGCGGTTGGGTTAGTCAACCAGAAAGCAGCTGAATAATTGCAGGTCCCAGTGCGATGATAGGCCTCTCACCACAACCAATTTAACTATGTCAGGAAACTCTCTCCATTTCTCAGTGCAGGATGTTTGATAGATCATATACCGTTGAAGAGAACCAGCCAGGCGTGCAGTCAGGTTAGCCCCAAACCTGGCAACCTCGGCTAGACTGTGATCGATGGAGAGGAAATGGTGCCCGTTATTTATAGTTAGAGAGGGCAATTAGACTCAACCAGCAGCTTACTCTCTGCCATCGCGGGCTGACCTGTGCCAACTTGGGATGATAGAGATGTGGATTTCCTACTTGGGAAGGGCAAACTTAAGAATATGATCTGTACCTGTGTGTTTTTAGTCTTGCACATTATTTGTTTTGGAATTACCAAGTGGGCTTAATACATAAATATTCTTATTTGCACGAGCAGTGGAACCAAAGATGTGTTTCTCCTGTATCTCTGCTGACCTTTAACTTCCACTGGGGAGAAACACTGTAAAAAGACGCGCAAGTTAAGATATTTCTACTGAGCTGTCATCAGCAATACCTGTAATAGAGATGGACCCAATCCTAGCCCTTTCCTAAGCTTGTTATCTGGCAGGGTTCATTGTAAATGAGCTCGGAAGATAAGGATCCGGTGAGCAATCAGTAAAGAAATTGGATTATATCTGAGCGTCTTTTCACAACATGATGCTAGATATGAAAAAGTGGTCTGTTATCAATGGTTGTGTTGCATTTAAACAGGCCGAGCAAGTTTTTTAGAGGATTAATCTAATCAGGGGCAGCTTCTCCGTTCACCCTTTAGATGCAATTTGTAACACTTTATGGGTAGCACAACTTTAGTGCACGGTCCTACATTACAGTACAGCATGACTGGAGAAAACACACACACACATCAATGAGCATCTTTCCTTGAATGATTTTACTTTTGATTATTCTACTAAAGTTGCAGGTCTAATAATTAGGTTTGGGAATTTGAACATTCAGTGAACCCCTTTGAATTCCTCTTTTAGATTTAACTTTTAGCAGTGAGACAATAAAACATCCATCACTTTGATTATAAATATATATATATATATATATATATATATATATATATATATATATATATATATATATATATATATATATATATATATATAAAAAAACGTTCGTTAAAACTTACCACTAAACCATTGCAGATTTACACTCACTGCTCCCCCCAGTTGCACTAGACCCTTCGTCTATTGCCCTGGGAGGCCAAAATGTAATTGTTGCTGATCACTCAATACCCAGTCTACTGTTTGCCAATTCTCATTGGCCCAATAACTGGACATACTCCTTGAAGAATGAGCCATAACCCTGCCCTTGTCGTGACTCACAAGTACTGTATATGGTAAAAGTGGTCAAATGGGATAATATTTTGATTAAGGGGATTTTTTTTTTAAAAATCGGAAACAGGATGCTCAACAGGGTAAGAATATATTAAACTGCTTAATGCAGTTAAAATTAAAATGTGTTACAATTTTTTTATTGCTGCATGTTAGATTGAGGTATGCTGTACAGTATTATATAAGGTATGCTGATATTTTTTTTAGCCTGGATATTATATGGGAGGTAGGCTTCACACAAGGGGTGCAAATCAACCACATACTGTGCATGGGAGGAGTGTTATACATGTGGTGAGTATGCTACTTAGAAAATATGGTAGGGACATTAGCAGAATTTCTTATCTTTCTATAGAGCTATCAATCTGTGTTGTCTGCGTGGCACAGCATTGTAGTCTTTCACAGACCACTGCAAAGCCTGATCATGACCATGTTCAGTAATCATTGCTGAGTCTGAAAAGTTGCAATTCCCATTGTTTGAAAACATATTAATTAGATGATAAGCCTTGTTTGGTGAGGTGCTGGCTTTTAACAGACGTTGCGTTCACTTGCTGACAGGCAGTTATCTGACTCATATTCACAATAACTGAAAGCCCACAGTGGAAGATTGACAGAAAAGCTGCATTATTATTATTTTTTTTTTTTTTGTTTGTTTCCCTTGGCGTAGAACAAACCTCAAATGACTTTATTATTTTCTGTGTAGGTGTAACCTTATCTCAAATACAACACCAACCCTGAGTGTAAGCATGAGCTCCTAATTACACCATAGTTTAGAAAGAATGTTGTGGAGATAAAGATGTCACTCAGAAGCAGTAGAACTAGAATACAGAACCCTTCTGTTCAAGGAATCAGATATACTCCTGGGAGAGAGCTGTAGCCGTCATCCTTTTAATACAAATTATTACAAACCATTCTAACAAAAACTACATGAATTATAATGACACATACGCCCCCAGCTTTCACCTACAGTATGCTAGCAAGTATACAAAAGCCTTCTGTTGGTTAGCCCCTAATAAAATGTATTCTTTGTCCATAGTCCACCCCGCTGTGAGTTTTAAAGACCTGTAACTTTTTACTAATTTGCAAGCAGCATGGTATAAATGCATTTTTAATGTATATTTACTCACATTGCATTCATCCCCTTTGAGTTTTGTCTGTAACGTATGTATGGAATGCTTGTTTTACAAAGTGCATACCTGTTCGCATTGGCCATGTACAGTACTTGTGTATGTGCGTTAGGGAGGGTGTCCCCTACGGTGTTTGCAGTTAACCATTTCAGGTACAAGGTATTGTTTCCCACAAATACAAATCCTGACTTATTTTATTTTTTGGTTTTTTGCACTGAGATGCACGAAACAGGTTTAAAATATACTGCCAGGTTGGATCTAGTCATCCAAATTGTCAGTTTCAAATATATTTTAAGAAGAAACCGTTTAAACAACTACTAAATTCCGTGTAGGTTAAACCCCCAGAGCAGTTTGACTGTACTCACTAAAAAGTAAGTTTTCCTGCCAGTAACAGGAGCTCACTTGCAGGATAGTGGCGCAAAGTAATAGGTTACTATCCTGGGGACTAGAAGTTTGATGGTCAAGGAGGGGTCAGTATTAGAAGTGCCGCAGTGGGCACCGAGAGAGCTTCTCCGAGGCTGATGAGAGAGTTATGGCAACTCCAGCTCTTCGTATCGTATCTATTAATCACAATAAAGGCCTGAAAAGAGCTGTGCCTGATGTGAGCCAATGCCCACCACCAAGCTAAGGCCTGCCCCATTTTAAACGGGAGAATTAATATCTGCAGCAACCAATGCACCAAACCACAATTTGGGTATGCATATCTGTATGTAGATAGCGCATTATAGCGTTGCAATGCTGAACTCCCTGGAAGAGACTTCATACACCTCTGCAGATGTTTACACAGGTGTCTGTGGGTGCACTGCCACGCCAAGCTCAGTTGGTGTCTCATCAGGTGTAGCTGAAGGCAATCAGCACAGATGCTACAGGCTTCATTCAGGGGCTACTTTTACTTTGGGTGTGTTTATTGCATTTAACACTTACCTTTCAGGGACAGAAAAATACAAGTGCATCATTTATTTATCTTGCCATCTGATGTTCTGCTTACCTATGCACTCCTGGAAAATGCAGAGCTTATATAATTTGCTGCAGGTCTGCCAGTTTGCAATCGTGAGAGTGCTGTAGTAGTGTTGGTAAGAGCTATAGGGGAGGCTGTAGTAGTGTTGAGACGAGCTGTAGGGGAGGCTGTAGTAATGTTGAGACGAGCTGTAGGGGAGGCTGTAGCAGAGGTTCTGTTAAGAACAGTCTTGCATCTGTGTTAAAGATAGATCTTATTAGAATCTTATTCAAACAGTAAAACTTTTTTTTTATTTTTTAAATACATATTGTCCACACTTCGGAGGAAACTACTGTGGTATGCCACTGGGTTTAGTCTCTATGTAGGACACTGGTGAATTCATTGATTCTGAATCTGGCCTGCGGTGTAGAGGATAATGTGTTCAAGCCGAGAAGCTGCACAGAGATACCAAACCCCAGTAGACACAGCTGTGTGTGAGTACCAAGTGTAGTGTTATGTGAACGGTCGAGTGTGATACGAAGAAAAAGTGTTATGTGACATGGGAGGACACAAGCCACGCCTGCTGTTTTAGAGTAAGCATCAGAAAGAAGACAAAAAATAAAATTCACTGCCCAAATCTGCGTCTGCAGGTGGTCTACGTGACACAAGGATGCAGCTGATTAGCCTGCTGCAGCTCGAAGTCTGGCTGCCTGATAACGCCCCTGCCTCACTCACTGTAAGGATTGCCTGTCAGTGGGAACAGAGCTGTATTGATCTAGTCCCCTGTTCAAAGCTGCAGTCACCTGGCGCGTGCCGGAAGCAAAGTTTGCCTTTTTTTTTTTTTTATTATTGTCTGCAGTTGAAAGGAAGTGGATGCAGAGTAATAAATCCCCCTCTGCAGGAATCTGTGCTTCTGCTGGATTTCAGTGGGAATGCTAAACAACAGAAACTTAGCAGGGCCTGTTAGCATCCTGTTTTCATCAGTTCATCAATAAACAGTTTTACACAGCTGGAAAGGGAAGAACATAAGACACAGCTTATCCTAGATATACAAAAATACAACTTACTGGTGCAGCCAGAAGGAATGTTAGTTAAACGGTTAATAAATAGCCTATTGCACAGACACACTTGGTAACACCTGTTGAGGAGAACTGACTGGTGAGCAGAATCACAGCATTGGAAAACCTAACTACCAGCTGCATTTTTTTAAACTGAGCATTTTCTTTTGCTTCCATAAGTGGTTTCACGTTGCGTTGTGTGTAAAGAACTACAAAGTAAAGCACGCAGTAATAAAACATCAGGAAGGAGGGGTATCCAAGCACTCCAATGCTTTACCTCTGATTAACATAAAAATAGAACATTTCAAATACTACCAAAAACTACTGCTCTATTGCAAAAGTGTATAATAATAGTCTTATTATTTCTAGTGATATTCCATAGCTGTTAATAGCATCATTAAAAAAGTGTTTAAAGATTGTTTAAAGTCACTTATAATGCTACCCAAAACATAACGGGACTTGTGAACAATGCTGTTAATTAATGAGAGTTAAAGAATAGCTTGGTGACGCTCCTTGAATCTGTGTTGCAGGTTTCTTAGCGCATGTGTAAAATGGCTTGCTTCTTGTTTGGCAATTTGGGTGATGCTTTATCCACCACCAGGGGACACGGTATCTCAAATTCCGCCCAGGGTGAAAACCACCTGCCATTGTCACAGAAAAAGATTTCAGCTGAACAAGTGTGATTAAGATCCCACGATCTAAGTACATTCTCGTCAGGAACTGCTTTCCCCTGCTGGGAATCCGACTCCCACCTTTTAAAGCACAGCGTCGTGGAGATTGAACAACAGACTCAGCCCAGAGGAAATGTGAAAAAGAAAATATTAATAAATACAAAAGCTCCCCTGGAATTCAATAGACGGGCAATCATCTCTGAGTGACACATCCTTGAAAGATAAACCTGGATCGCAGAGTCCCTGTGGGCGGATGTGAAGGCTTGAAACGCAGACATTTAGTATTTACAGCACAAGGTAAATACCTTTCCATTCTGGGAAGTGTTTTTTGGTCTGTAAACCAAGTTTGATTTAAAAGGTGCAGACAGTAGAGTGTCTGTGAACCTCTGATTAATAGCGTCCCCCAACTGCTTAGCCGGCATAATGAAATATGAGCGCAGAGAGGCAGGTCTGTTGGGAAGCATGACAGCAAGCGGGGTTGCAAAGCGTCGGTTTTTCAAAACAAGTTTCCAAGCAGCTGATAAATAAAACAAAGAAAGCTATTAAGCAAAGTAATATAACCAGAAGCATGCTTGAATGGAAGTGAATACGACTATTACTGCAGTACTACTACTGATAGAAGAAGAAGAAGAAGAAGAAGAAGAAGAAGAAGAAGAAGAAGAAGAAGAAGAAGAAGAAGAAGAAGAAGAAGAGGAAGAAGAAGAGGAAGATGATGAGGAAGAAGAGGAAAAAGGAAAAGGAAGAAGATGAGGAAGAAGGAAGAAGAAGAAGAAGAAGAAGAAGAAGAAGAAGAAGAAGAAGAAGAAGAAGAAGAAGAAGAAGAAGAAGAAGAAGAAGACTCAAACAGCATTCGGTACTATTATATACATCAGTGATCATTTAGATAGAATATGACAAGATGAAGACATAACCTCCACACATCACATATAAAGACCCTGAAACCCTTATGCAGCAACAGCTTTCGATCTGCTGACAGCAGCATGGCAGAAAGGTTATGTGTGAGTATAATTGAGCACCAATGAACAGAAACACAGTTCAAATAACATCTGCAAGTTTAGTGCTGGTAGCAATCTTCAAAAGCACTCCCACAAGTACCTGCTGTTGCAACAGCAATATAAAGATATCCACACTCACTTCATGTACAGATGTGAGCACGGAGGGGGCAGTGCCCAGGGTGTAATTACTGAACTCAACACAGATACATGGGCGGGGCTTGATGGGTTAATTTTCCCTGCAGCAGTTGCACTCCACAGAGTTTAAGCAGGGTAAGAGGTCAATTGAGTAATGCAAATAACTGGAGATCAGCGCAAGGGGACAGGCAGCCTATAAAGATAGTGGAAATATATTGTATGAACATTGAAATTGTTGACGATTTTGAGTAAAATTGGCTTTAATTATGAGGACACATGCAAAAAAGCGTGGGCAGTTGATTAACATTACATGCCAGGATGAAGAAAATTGAGTCGCAATTAAACTGCGCTCGCATACAGTATCATGTAATTCATAATGTTGATGTACTGCTTGAGCAAATTAGAGCTCTAATTAAATAAATACATTCTCTTAACTTGAAGTATTAGTTGCCATTAGACTATTAGTTGGGAAAGGCTGTGGGAAAAGCTGAATAAACTGCATTATTAAGAAGTAACATTGAAGCCGCGGAATTGAAATGTTCACAGTGCCTTTTGTACTGAAAGACTTCACATAGAGTACAGTGGGTGACAATCTTCAATCACGTACTTGAGCAGCGTCCAGAGTTTTTGTAGTTTGTTTTCTTACAATTCCAGAACAGAGAAAGGGAGCTGTTTTGTTTTTTTTTTTTTTTTTTCCTGGCCTACTCATGCCCCAGAGTATCTCCACACGATGAGGAGGTGGTAGCTGTGTAGCAGAAGCTGCTTGTCTTGAATAAATTGTGAGTGGAACTAGAACCTTCAACAACCCTACAGGCAAGGGAAGCCCTCTGGCAGAGATTGCCTGGATTATATGGAAGGGTAAATGTTAGCTGACACAAATCTGCTACTTTCTAATGAAGGAGATGTGTTTGCTCATTCGGTGACCTTGTGGGCTTTATTAAGTGCAAGAAGGTTTGAGGTGTCCCACACTCATCTTTAACCTCTGCGGCCCTCGGTTCAAATCCAGCTTGGGTCATGAATAAAATACTTTGGTCCTCATTCACTAAACAGCAGTCACGTGTTTTGCATGCAATAAGCCCCTTACTGCGTGCTTTGTACACCTGCTGTATTCACTAACCAGTGTCAGGCAACCTATAGCCTGGACAGCACTGGTTCAAATCCAGGCTATTCCAGATCATCCCAGGTTGCAAGATCAGTTAAAAGCTCTAGCTCTAGGCCAGCATAAAAAACCCCTCTAGATTTTAAACACTATGTATGTCCAGCAGAGGGGGAGCTGTTTGATAGGATCATTGAGCCAGCATCTTCTTTTGTATATGGTATTTATTGAAAATATGGTTAAAGGTAGATTGTAAAATTCTCAAAAAAAAAAAAAAACCCTCAACCATAAATAAACTAACAGTTATCTTTTCAACGACAACAAATGAACTAATTCAGCAATTACCTTACTCCTAGTCTGAGTATCAGTATCTCAAGCTCCTGTTTAGCGCTCATCCAGTGGCAGAGAGATCACATATGGTTGTGGCTACTTCAGGCAGCAAAATACTATAATACAGTGTGTGTAAACTTCATGAATAATTCCAAGTGTTGAATGCTAAAATGAATTATTTAGCAAACTTTATTTGTGCATATAAATAGCTTAGTGAATAGAGCTAGCGCTGGTTCATTTTTGCACGTGGTGTGGCTTCCCCCTGCCACGTGGTAACTCTACTCATTTACCACCCTTTAGTGAATGAAGCCCTGTGTACAGTCTTAAGTTGGTTCTCAGTGGACACTAAATACAACTGAACTGAGTGCCAGAAGCAGAGAAGCTTTGTGTCAGTATTGCTTGTGATAATTGTACCTTTGAACTTTAATAAAAATGTCAAATAAACTATTAACACCACAAGAACTTATATTAACCGTAAAATAATAATAAAAAAAAGGCTTTTGATAAATACTGTAAATATTGCAAGCTGTCAAAGGTCTCAAGATGATAACATATCAAATTGAATTAAAAAAAAAAGGGGTAAAATTGATTTTAAAAAGTAAGTTATATACAAGAGGGGATGGAAAGCAATTGAACATATATTAGGTTTTGTAGGTTGTTTAATTAGTTTCTGACAGCGTCATATTTATGATTAATGATGGTTATCAGAAGGTCAAATGTTAACTGACTGAAGGAAGTGCTGGAACATACCTTAAGCCTCTAATAGAAGAATACATCACATGTCACTCTTATAGTGGAAAGAATTCATAGATCTTGAACAATTACATTTTAAATGTTGATGCATACAACTGTAAAGATGATACATTGCACTTTACAACAATACTACTACTGCTACTACTACTACTACTAATAATAATAATAATAATAATAATAATAATAATAATAATAATAATAAATAATAATAATAATAATAATTTAACCATTCATTGACAGCTGGATTCATTAATATTTTAACTCCAAAGATTTACAGTGTGATGGAAACTGTCTTCAAAAGACATACGTCATTCTAATTACAAAAAAATAAAATAAAGGCATCATGTATTTTTTTAACAACAATTAAGCCTGAATGTGTCTGACTTTAAAATGTCGATGGGATAAAGTGTTTGATGCCCAGAGCTTCCAATTCCCTTACGTCTTTCCACCCTGTGAGATCATTTCTATTGGACTCATAGGGTAGATATTTTATATGGATTTAATTGGTTTGCTGTCTGTGGAGCAGTGATAAGGAAATTGAATGACAATTCTCTCTCTATTTTTTTCTTAATAAAGCCTGTATATGAATGTTGGTGTAATTTGTATGTACAGTAGCAAAGTTAAGTAGCATCACAGACCACTGCTAACTGCTGCCATAGCAACAGGCAGTGGGGGTCTTCATTCGGTCCTCAGAGCCACTGGGTAGCCAATTTGCTGCCTGTTTAAAATTGTTACCAGTGGGGCTGTTATTTTAAGCATAAAAGGATAGAAATCACTGCTAAGAGCTTACATGCGGTTGAAAGTACGATTAGCATTTTTTGCACTGCAGTGCATTGCCGGCTTTAATCAACCAGAACATGTCATCTCCTTGTCAAGGGTGTCCTAATATACAATCCCGTCTTCTTGACCAAAGCAATAGAAAGCACTTGAAAGGGTTAGTATTATGATTCATTTATATTTGCTGTACTGCTACAGCTGCAATTTTTCTGCCTGCTACAAAATGGCTTAATCACCACATCTGCCTGGACCTGAGACCTATTCTTTGCAATGCTATGCAATGCTAATCCTGCCTGCATTTGAACATATATTAGTTTGTTTAACAATTACATTTCTGAGCAGCATGGCAAATCTGTTTCTATAACTTTGCACAGGTGTCACTGAGTTTTGCATAAAATATATTGTATTCCATGCTTTTGCCTAATTGTAAATGATATGAGTTTATTTACTGTAGTACAATGGGTGTGTGGAAGGCTTGGCGTAAAGAGGCTGGGGTTCCGATTGGAGGAGGTTTAAATCAGACACTGGTGGTGAGTGTGGTCAGGTTCAAAACAATGCAGGAGGACTTGGCTTGGGGTTACATTGCATCTGTAATGTGGTTAATGTCCAGCATGGGGGTCCAGGGTTAATGTACGATCCAGATAACTTGTGTACATGGCTGTAGAATTGTCAAACACAATCACTAGAAGTGGATGCTTTTGGTACAGTTTCACATCTTGACAAATATTTTACGGTCTGTGTTTTGGTTGTTCGTCCTTCATTAAGAGGAATAATGTATGACTCATCTTGCTTAATATCCCTGATCTCATCTGTGGTTATGGTGTTTCAGTGTCGGACATGAACAGCAGGTGGCAGCGATGTTGCAGAGTTTCACAAACAAAAAAAAAAAAAAAATTGTATTTCATGCTTGAAGCTTGGATACGGTTGGGCAATAAAGGAAATTGTAAACTTTGATCTCCATTTTTTATTACCCTGCTAAAGAAAGAATTGTAGTCCAGAGCTGGATTAGGCATCAGAGCCACACATTACCAATCATATCTAAAAGGGAGGCGGGGAATCATCTAGAGACATGGCGTCTAACATTATTCGGAATAGGTTTGTAATCCGAGCATTTAGAAAATGTTCAATGAACAAACAACACATCCATCTGTACAAGAAGACATAATAGTTTCATTATTTATAAAGTTAATTATTAGCTGTTATAAAAAAGGGGGTTGTGCCTCAAACAGAGTGTGCTAAATATGTATTTATCTAAACGCCTGTCTTCAGGAAAGCAGACAAACCTTTATCAATAGTCAACTGCTTCATTGTGCTGTTTTTAAAAAGGCTACCTATCTCATCTTTTTATTTTCATGTGATAATGTTTTATGTTGTTTGCAAACCTGCATTACATTGTGGAACAGCTGGAACAGCTCCTAAACTCACAGTCAAAGCATTTTAACACAGACAAGAATACTCAATAGTTAAGTAATAGCCCGCTCAAAACGATTAGAAATGTAACAGAAAACTAAGAAACTCATTTTGTAAGATTTACAAATCAGGTTAAACATGGAATGAACTACTTTGCTACGCTATAAGAATGAGCCCAGACCCTGTTTCAAATCTTAACCATTTAGTTCAAATACCCACCTTACATTCGCGATATGTTTAGATACAATACGTGCCACTAGTATTGAGATAAGCGACTGGTGAGATTACCTCCTGGAGAGAGAGCCACAGATGCTACTCTGACGATCCTGTTGATCTGGAGTGATTGGGAGCTTCGGTATCTGTGTATGCCTCTATGTCTGGTATTTATACTCCAGTAGTTTCACTACAGTTTATTTCTGTTATCTACTAATTATAATATAAATGAGTTATTCAGCTGTTACTCTATTCAAGTGCAACCAACCACCAACTACCCTCTTTTAAAATGTTACTGTGGTTATTTGTTTCTCACATTGTCTCTTTTCCCATGCATTCTTCCTTTATGACTTCAATCATTCTAAACCTAAGTTATCACAGCAAACATTACCAACATATTTTCTATCATATGATTACCAAGACATTTTACTCTGAAGCAGAGGCCAAACTGGATCAAAATCTGTTACCAATTAAGTACCACTGTGTAGCAGCTAATGGGAATGAGAGTGAGGACAACATGTCAGTCTTCACCGGGGTCACAATGTGGCACCTGTGGAATGTAAGCTAATCTGTCATTACAATCAAGGCTGTGTCACTGTTTGGTGGTATGATAGAAGTAACACCTGGTGCTCAATTTACCCAGCAGTGATAAAACAGCGTCAGGAATAAAAAGCGCTTTCCACAGGGAAAATACAACCTTGCAGCTCTTCTGTAGTTATAAAAGGAAAGGAGAACAATGCGGTGCTGGTGTGTGTGCAGGTAGTCTCAGGTGCGTTTGCCGTGTTTCATCTCCAGTAAGTTAATTTCCAGGGCAGCACTATAGTAAGTGCTGTGAATCAAAACAAACATTAACATGCTGCTCCGGCCGTTCATTGCACAGCTACCGTGGGAGCGGAATACTTTAGCGTGGATTATGCTCAGCATTATACAGCCCTGATTCCTGTAGTTGTGTGAAGTTCTTTCAGTTCTGGAGGAAGAGCTACATTAAAGACAGATCCAGATCCAGAGGAAATGTAGGAATTGAGGCGATGCCTTGATTTTAATAATTGCCCATGTACAGTACCTGGCAGGCTTCAATGCATGACACACAGTCATGTGCCCCCTGATATTAGTGTATCATTTTCATTAATACCATTTTCGAAAGCTAAGTATTTACTAGAAATATAGAGTCTTTGTAATGAAAGGCAATGAGAACTCTGCTGTGCTAACTAACTAGACACTTGGTTATTCAGTGCAATGCATTTCCATTCAAGTGTATTTTCATATGCTTGGTACAAAGTATCCGTGCACATAGATCGTTCAATCAATCTAAAAACAATGACTGTGCTTACTTACCCAACAGCATGCTATTTCATTCAGAGCAGAGATACAGCCAGTACCAGACTTCAAAAGCGATGACAACGGTTGACATCATACACGAATTTGGCTCTCAGATTAATGATATTATGTTTGGCAGCCATTATCTTTATAAACACGATTATACTGTAGACTCCCCTGTGTGCTAAACAGTGGATCAAGTGAGAATAAACTTGCTCGTTTTAATCAGGCCCTGTGGGGAACATGCTCTTTGTTTTTATTTGAGAATGCAGAGAATAACTGAGAGCATAATACCTATCCATCTGTGTGATACCTTTAAATTACATTGAACAAGGTGGCTTATACTGCACAGCTATGGCTGAACATTTTGCATCACCTACAATCTTAGGATTGTGACATAATTAAAGCAAAAATCTATATGAACATAGTTTAGATATTTTATTTAATATCATGTAATCAAAGAAACTGTAAAGTCAACCGGAAGTCATAACAGCGTTACAGTATTTCAAGTTAGATTTTGAAATGTAACATTTTTAAATTTTTGTCAGTTTTAAAAAAAAAAATAATAATTTTAAGGATATGGAAAACTACAAAGCAGTATGTAATTCAATATGTTAATGTAGCATTATTCAGTAGGTTTCACTCAAATTAATGAAGTAAAATGTGTTAATTCTATAGGGTGATGCAAAACTTTTGGCCATAGCTGTACTATTGGTCCAAAGTTTTAATTTTTGTAACTTGTTTTATATTGGAAAATACTATTAATAACTAAAAGCATCTACTGTATATAAATAATTGTTACTATTTGTGGTTACGAAACACACTGTATTGCAAATAATATATCTTTGTAATCTTCATGTACACACGTAGGTACAGTATGTGCAAACATATATATTCCTATAATATACAGGTTGCTATGTCAGGACAGTCCCTGGTCAGCCTTTATCACTCTTGCTACAACATGCGCAGTACAATAGAGAGGAAATAATACATTTAAAATAAAGACATGGGCATTCAACCAAGAAATGAAGAGAACTCGGAAAAACAATGAGGAGAACTCGGAAACAATGAGGAGAACTCGGAAACAATGAGGAGAACACAGAAAAACAATGAGAACTCGGAAACAATGAGTAGAACTCTGAAACAATGAGGAGAACTCGGAAACAATGTGTAGAACTCTGAAACAATGTGGAGAACTAGGAAACAATGAGGAGAACTCAGAAAAACAATGACGAGAACTCAGAAAAATAATGAGGAGAACTCGGAAACAATGAGGTTCAGACCAAAAACAGAATAATGTCAAGAAGTGTTTTTAAAAGAGCAAGACAATTCAAATACTTTTTTTATTGATAATTGCATATTACCATCACCTGACACCTCACCCTTACCTGCTGTGCATTTAAGTTTACTCCAGAGAAGCATTCATAAGTAAAAAAATCTGATCCATGAATTTGAGAAAAAAACGAGCCTGGTGTGATTTGTCTATAACTTCCTGTTTTTGTCTTTTATCTTTTTTTTAGATGTGCAATCGACAACCAAATGACTCGCACAGCCTGGCTCAATAGGTCCACCATCTTGTACGCTGGAAGGGATAAGTGGACCCTAGATGAGCGAGTCAGTCTGCAGTTATACAATAACAGAGAGTACACCATTAAGATTAATAATGTACAGGTTCAAGACGAAGGCCTATATACGTGCGCAGTGCAAACCAACTTGCACCCAAGGACCACCATCGTCCATCTAATAGTTCAAGGTACAGTGAAAAAAAAGAATTGCTTTGGTTATTGTCAACGTGCATGCTGTTGTGTTTTATAAGGCGGGCTGAATGAATTGGGTGAAATTAATTATTGTCCAAATTGTCAGTTTCCTCCTCATCATACCTGAGCCACTCTCAAATATGTTTCAAGAAGAAACCATTTGAACAATCGTCCATTTCCTTGTGCAGCTTAAGAGGCTAAGGGCAGTGCTATCTAGTAATCATGAATGTGGTAGTATTGCATTGCTAAGATAAGTCATCTCAGCTGTTTTAATGTCTAATTACATCCGAATACAAGCTAGGCAAGGGTTAATAAAGAAATAGTTATACTTTTGTTAAGAAAGAAAACAACAACTTCCAGGACAAACACCCCGTGGCTAATGGGATCTGGTTTCATTTTATTTATTGATTTAGAAGAAGCACTGAGCTGAAAAAGCCCATGACCTCTTTTCCAGTGTGGCGGTTCACTAAATCAGCTGTCAATATGCATGGAGCAGAAATCAGTGACAATCCCATTAGAAGAAAAGATCTCTGATGCAGCTGCAATTAAAACAAATCATTTATACTCGAACGATCCTCGCTGCTGCTCACAATATTGGTAAAAAGCTGATTTTTTTTTTTTAATTGAGCTCGATGTAGAATCAAGCATTAGCTGACAATCAGCTTCAAACTTTTTTTTTTTTTTGTAAAACACCAATGTGTGCAATAAACAAGAACATTTGGATAACCAATTTGATTTCTATTCCTTATCGATGAAGTTTTATTCAGATAAACATTGCTCCATATTCATTTTGCTTGTTGCATGAATGTATGTTACCCAGGTAGAAGGTAATTTAATTTGTGTCCGATTGTGTACCAAATAAACATTTGGTGTTACTTGCTTTCACTATTCAAAAACACCCTAGACATGATGGCGATTTCATAAACAGAACCTGATGTAAAAGAATCCAGATGTCATTTGGCAGTGTCTGGTTGTTATGTTAGAACATAAGAACATAAGAACATAAGAAAGTTTACAAACGAGAGGAGGCCATTCGGCCCATCTTGCTCGTTTGGTTGTTAGTAGCTTATTGATCCCAAAATCTCATCAAGCAGCTTCTTGAAGGATCCCAGGGTGTCATGGCATGGTGCACTGTACAGTAATGCAATATATTCAGTACTGAATCAATGCAGGTACTTTAAGAGTGTATTGAAGTTCAAGATCATTGCTGAACTGGTTGACAGAAAAGAACAACTTTATTGCTCCATGGGGGATAGTACGGGCAAACAGAACAATAACAAAATGAACAAAGAATCTTCTTTGAAACTGGCTACCTGTGAATTCAGTACCATATGTTTTAATGAAGCGGGTAATTGTGTAATTAGAGCTGATATAGCAATGTTGTGCCTTGGAGAAGCAGTTTTTGGTAAGCTGTGGAATTATCTGCCTTGTGATTGATGGGAGTGTCAGGTTGGAGCACTGGTGCGTTGAGCAGTAGATGGAATGATGCAGAGATACACAGAGATGGCGAAGGGGGAGTATGTGTACCGTGTATTGATTGAAACACACTCAGAAACCAGACATGCGCAAGAGAAATATGTCTGGGTGGGGGGACTGGAGCGTTGTGTTGCGGAACTATTGCTGCATGAGCTTTTGATTAAATATTTGTTAAGAGATTAAGTTCTGCAGTGCCCTCTTTCTTTCTTTCTTATATAAAGCCTCAGACAATCTGTTAAAAAGTGAGATCAGTCATTTCTCCCACATTACTGCTTGGCCAGCGCACCCCGTTTTGTATCATATGTTTGGCTAATTCAGCCAAAGTGGCTTGCAAGCTAAAGATTTACTTAGTTGGGACTTACAGTAGTAGTAGTTGTCCTATTTAAATGCCTAAAAGGACAACATCAACTCTAGCCATCAAGCGACGGCTGGAGAAAAAAATTGGTCAAAGACTATAAATTAAATGTTCAGACAAAAAGGAGGGGTGGTACAGACCACGCCACCCAGAGCCCACTGGTCGACAAAGGCCGACATGTCGCCAGCGGACTCTGCCTGGGTGTGCTCCAAATTAACCCGGGACCGGGCCAGAGCCCTGAACATGGCTCCGCAGTCAAAGAGAACCTCCCAGATGATCTTAAGCTTCCTGGTCTTGTAGATGGCCAGTCTAGCAAGAGCCAGGAACAGATTCACCAGGTGGTCTCTCGCCTTGGTAGAGTAGTAGTAGCAGTAGTAGCAGTGCTCATAACAGAAGGAAGAATAATGAGCAAATGGGACCCATGACCAAGCTACCGTATAACTGGTTCTGCGGTATAAAGGGAGAGCTTTGGAGTAGTATTAACATGCGCTTCTATGCTTTGTCATGACTTCAGTTGCGGTCGCATTACAGTTTAGTCTCTGCCTAGCAACAGGAGATTCTGATATACAGGTGGAACATCAGCCTCAAGCAAAAAACAGTGCCGCAACAATAAATGAATTATCAGCTATTGAGACTTCATACACAGCCTTTTCAGCACTGAACCCAGGAAAGGTCCGTAGGGATTCATGTTAGTGCTCTCCCAACGGTATTAATGTATGAATTCACAGATTAAGGCAAAATAGTGACACATCTTGGACCGTATATTCTAGCAACATGAATAAATAAATAAACAAAGAAATACATACATAAATAATACATGAAAAGAGAAACGTGCAGTAAATGCGATACCATGAAGAAATCGTAGGATTTCTGTTTTGTTGGTGTGCAATTCATTTTGTTTTAATGTATCTTTTTTTTTTTTTTTTACACGAGTAACAGTATGCTATTACATTTCTTCTTAAGAGGCTTTGCCTGCTTAGAACTGTCTCTCTTACTAATACAAGTAAGGTAATAACTTGTGTAATAAATCACAAAGATGAACGGAATCATACTCCCTTGCTTAACTTGAGCTGTATTGCTTCAATTATAAAGCGTGTTCTGGAATTTTTATTGCGATTTTCTTATATAGTGCATTAGGAACATCTAGTGGGAGTATTTATTTCATATTATTATTATTATTATTATTATTATTATTATTATTATTATTATTATTATTTTTATTATTATTTTAAACTGCCTTTGTGTGCATGTGTGTGTGTGTGTGTGTGTGTGTGTGTGTGTGTGTGTGTGTGTGTGTGTGTGTGTGTGTGTGTGTGTGTGTGTGTGTGTGTGTGTGTGTGTGTGTGTGTGCGTGTGCGCGTGTGTGAGTGTGTGTGCGTGTGTGTGAAAGACACTTGGTATTCCTGAGAACAGGCTGCTCATATTGTGTACCAGATCCCCCGCACAACCAAACTCATTATCTGCAAAACAGTCATTTCCAGTGTGGTGTTCAACAAGACATAACCTGCCCATTTCATCTCAAGGCATGGAAAACATATCAAGAGGCTCTCATCTAAGGCTAAATGGATAAAAAGCGGCTTTAGATGTTGAGAGATTCTGTTTTGTGACACGTACCGGCTGCGTCAATTATTTTAGACAAAGAGAAACACAAAAAGGAGCGTTTTTTTTTTTTTTTTTCAATTGCTGTGGAATAATCACTTTGAAAATGTTGAGCATCATAATTCTGGGCAATTCAGAAGCACTCAGCGAGACACACACGCAACCATTGAGGATTCAGCAAATGTTTGCTTATTAAAATCATATTACCCAAACCTACTGATAACCTCCATGAAAACCAAACCAAGGCGTATGACAGAATAATTTAAGTATAATTTGATCTCTGTTCTCTTGACAGCTCACGAACGCGGCCCCATTTACATCAACAGCCCATCATCATGTGCCTGTATAATAGTCTTTTAAGAGTCCAAATTACTGTTTCATTGCCATGGTAGCTGGAGCAACTATATACAGTAATCACTGAGCATGTACAGCACTCTTTGTGCATGGCTTCCCTTGAAACTCCTTATATAAATCCAATGCACTAGTACACTCCTTTCAGTCCTGTTAACTGAGCTGAGGAACTATAAGCAAACATCAGCATACCCTTTCAGTTTGCTCAAGCTAGTGTTATTCTTCTGTAATGCATCAAATAATCATGACCAAGTTAATGTCTGCTTAGAAATTATCAGTTTGCTTTTTATTTATATCATGAAATGAAAAATAAACTGTTGTTGAATCCAGATATTGGATATATTTATTGGAATGAAGGTTCTGGGAGGGCCCAGAAATCTGTATACCTTGGTTTGCCTGACTGCGTCTTAAGTACAAGCTAGATGGGATTTCATTTATGACCTATCACACCAAAAGAAATAGTGTTATTTTATAAATCAAATCAGTTGCTATTTCATTAACTGTTATTTATTTTTAAATTAAGAGTTGGAAATTAATATAGATAGATAGATAGATAGATAGATAGATAGATAGATAGATAGATAGATAGATAGATAGATAGATAGATAGATAGATAGATCGAAAAAAGTTAATTTATCTCAGGATCTCGATAAAACAGAAGTGATTACATGGACATAATTGATCCGTAATGCCTTCTGTTTTCTCGAGATCCTGAGAAATGATCTTGTGATCAAGAGATAACGGAATGGTAATATCGAGATCAATTATCTTGTGATCTCGACATGCCAAAGAATTACTGTATTCTTTTCCGCAATGAGCCGTCGTAGATATGTATTGATCAGAGAATGAAGAATTTCAAGGCTGTATAATACAGCCCAGGGCCCTTTGTTGTTATTGTAGATGGTATTACTTACAATAGTGTGTTTCAAGACTTATTACTTTCATTCTGAAATGACATAACCATATATATTATTAGGTTTGGTGAGTTATCGTGTTTTATATTGCAACTTTCATTGACAAAAGCAGGAGTGGATTGCATTTGAAAATGCAGACCGATCTAGGCTCTTTTATTGTTTTTCTGTCACCTTGTAGTGTAGCAGCCATATTTCAAGGAGCGTTTCAAAGTAGAAAAGCTGTGAAGACCTTAACTTATACCTAACGTAACTGTGCATTTCTCCAGTTACTTTTACAATCTACAGGTGTAAAGTACACCAGTTTTATACAGTACACCCCTCCCCTCAATTTAACCTAATATTTTTTATTTTATTTTATCTTTATTATGCTTACAGTATACATTTAGAATAGCTTGCTGGTCCTACTCAGACAACCAGCTTACACTGGGATCCCTGTTCTGAGGGTGGGGAGCAAGAGAGCTAGAATCTGAGGATCTAACTAGAAGAAATTGTATGTCATGCAGTACGTTCTTCATACTGGTGCAAAGTGAAGAGCAGTAGGATCCAGTAAAGGGGATGGGGTAGGTTTTAGAAGTGACTGACTTACAGGTAATAACATTAATAATGACTTTGTACTTGTTGATAATTATGATCTGTTTATAATAAAAGCTTAATATATAGTATATGACTGTAGAGCTGTGAATTTTGAAACTTGCACTAACTGTTTGGTAGCTTGGCGAGTGTATGTCCCCATACCCATTTGTTTTCACACCAAAGAAATTTGGCATTTTGATTCATGACAACCTCAAAAAACAAAGTTTAGTGTAAAGAAATGCCACTGTTGTGTGGTTGCAGACAGAGGACATTTTATATATTACATTTCTGCAGTAGAGGTTTTTTTTTTTTTAAGGAACGCTGGTGCCTCCACTTCAGATGGTTTATCAGATCTTTAAAAAAAAAAAAAAAAAAAAAATTGCATGTTTGAACTCCATTTCTAATGCTATCGGTGTAATTCTGTGTTATGTATGTTGGAGCAGCAGATAAAAAGAATTAGATCTTACAGTGCAGTATTTTCCCGTATAATAAGGAGGCTAAGGTCTCATTACTAGATCGAGATTCAATTCCTCTTCACTAGTGCCTCCAAGAGTAATGAACCATTTAAAATATTCAGTGGCATTAAAGCTGCAGAAATAGGAGTGAACCTTGCAAAGATGAATCTGTTCTACACATTTAGGAGCACTTCATTAATGGGTTCCTGATCTTTTCCACGCACAATTGAACTCTGGGGTCTTTTATCAAAATGAACAAAAGCATAGACTGTGTGCTAGTAGTACTTAAGGAAAAACATTTAAAAAAAAAAACCCAGATAACTTTGATTTCAAAGATTTTTATTAGGAATTAATCCTGAGTCACGATCCTACTTTAATTTAAAAAAAGTATTTCCATTGTATTGAAAGAAGTTAATGTCTAATCTCAAGATCTCAGAATATAGGGTCTACTTGTGGAAGGGTGTCAGATACTGTGTGACACATTCAGTGTGAATGTGCATACTTTCATTCAAGATCCCGCTTGCTAAATTCCATAGTAGTTTACTATAATAAACTTAAAAAAAAAAAAAAAAAAAAAACCTCCAGCTTGGTCTTTAATCATTACAAGAGCTTGAAATGTTGTTTTGCAATGTTTCCATCTTCGTCATAAAACCAGTCTGTAAAACTAAACCTCATCTTGTCAAACTGGGTCTGCCTACCTCCAGGTCTATCTGCAGTCTACAGTGTAATCTGCAATCACACCCACAGGTTAAATGTTCCCTGCATAATTGTGTAATTGCTAATTATAATTGAATTCACTGACTTTAAGTATTTCCCTGTTAGCATAGACCTACATGTTTTTGTATTGTTTCTGCAGTCCAAGGTTAGTAACTTGTCACTCACATCATTTACATCAGACTCTCGTTAGATGGGTGTGACTAGGAGAGATCGCAAGGGAGGACACAAAACTCCTATTGCATAGCAGTTTCACCCATTCCAGGTTTTACTATGAGCTTGATTAGGCTCAGTGTGTAGTTAACAAGCTCAGGTGTGACTTATTAAACACAAAGTAAAACCAGGAGTGGGTGAAACTGCTATGCAATGGGAGTCTTATTTCCATCCCTGGATCGAGTTCTTCCTGTCCATAGTAGGACTGACAGAGTCTCGGCTGAAATCATTTTGATCTCGATTTGCTGCTGATTGAAACAAACAGGACTGATTTAAAATCACTTTCAAGGCGGTCCCAGTGGCAGATGGAAGTGTAGCATCAGTTAACAGCATACCACCTCAGAAATGCACTATTCGTTTGCAAGATATATACAGCTGCCAAAAATAAAATGCAAAACTATTTAAACTGATTGTTGATCAATTTAGCATGGGCAATTGCTCCATGAATAAAACCAACTGTCTAAGATTGGTTTGATTTAGTTTCATTTCTCATTCTTAGTTGCTGTGGGGAATTCCTTGGCAAACAGAGTTATAGGGATGAAAATAGATTGCTTGAGATGTGAAATACAGCCACATAAGCATTGTGGCTAAAACCAGGACATTGTTAAAATGACCATATGATTGTTTCTGATCATATTGGGTATATATAAAATGTAACAAGTTTACAAAAGCACATAACAAAACTGTTTGGACGAAGAAGCGATTCTTTTAGATTATTTATATTTTTATGAATTGCAAACCTGAATGTAGGATTAAAGAATATCAATCTGAAAACAAAGCCTGGTGAGGTAATATACATTTCAATTGCTTGATAAAGTAATGCTGTGTTCGTTCAAAATGTCGTTAATACGCAATAGTGCATGCACTGTTTAAAGTGACAATGTGGTGTACTCTGTTACAATACCATTATTCTGTAGAATGAGATTCTTATCATTATAATCAGAACCATATAGAGAAGCTACAACCAGTGTAGGGCACATACAGAGTCTCCTCATAACTGCGTGATAATCGCACAGTACCTGTGCAGGTCACAGATATGTGTATGCAATCAAGAGTTTATCGGATTATAGCAACATGCAACCCGAAACATCTCTAGGAGGGAAGGGCAAAAGTTTGGCTTAATAAGGATGTTTTGTAAATGAGTACATATTTTTGTTTGGGCATAAATAGCATGATTTGAAAGCCAAATTACACACGGAGTCTCTTATTTAGAAAATACTGCAGTATTGCTTTAGGATTCTTGAAAATGTACTCCCGGCACTTTCTAGGTCAAGTATTATAAATGGGATGCCAGAGGAAAGCATCATTTAGTAATGCAGAATATAAACCAACCAGACACATTTATCTCTGTTGTCTCCACTTCCATAACCTGTATTTATGTCCAATCAATCTTTTACTCAGAGACACCGCACTCTGAAGTATATACATAACTGTCTGTCTGTGTGGCAGTCACTAATATAGGTCTTTGAGTGTTTGAATTCCAGAAGTATAGTTCTGCAACTATACTGTATGTCTGGGTAATACAACGATTAAGGTTAGTGTTGGGAATAAGGCAAAGGTTAGGAATAAGGTTAAGGTTATGCTTTAGGTGCTATCTGACTGGCTTGCAGTTCAACACTGTTAGTCCAGCTTTTGGAAAAAAAGTTATTGCATAAACAAGACGTATTATGAAAATACATACAACGGTGATACATGGTTATTACGTTATATTATATGCTCCTTTCTACCATTAATCTTTGCAATATATTATATACTGTGCAATAACAGAAAATTAAAATGCATGCGGTTTTCAGTATTGTAGTGTGAACAAGGTTAGAAGGGACTAAAAATAAATAATAATACACTCTCATATTAAACCCGCTTACCATATTCCAGTGAAGTCAAACCACATGGAAATCTGAATGGCCGTTACAGTGATCTGATTTAAAACTAAAAAGTACAAGTGTATCTAATACTATAATTTCATTTCAGCCTGAGGGAGGCGAAATGCATTGAAACACTTCATGCTGGAATTAGAGATGTTTCTCTTCTGAATGTTGTGTGTGTGTGTGTGTGTGTGTGTGTGTGTGTGTGTGTGTGTGTGTGTATATATATATATATATATATAGATATATATATCATCAGAAACATAATTATTTTTATGGAGGCTGGAATGTGAGTCAAATGAACAGCAACGGATACAGTAAATAATGCAATATTTCCTCTGCAGTGCCAAGGGATTTAGACAGATTAAGAGCAGAAGGTCTATTGGCTCCACCTGGGAGCTTTTTCTCTGCACTGCTGTAAAACAGCAAGACTAAAAAACAGTAAAACTCGAACTCAAGAGATTGTTCAACGAGCATTAATCTTTTTACCAGCAATAACTTTTTCTTTCCTGCATTTAAAATAGCAGGGGTACATTTTGAAATCTTTTAAGTGCAGAAAATTATAAAGGGAGTTCTTAGGAGAGCTGCGGTGCAGTCTTTTATAGCGTTCTTTGATTTTGTGTCACAACATGAAACTGTTAAGTGTGTTAGGTACGCAGGAATTACAATTGCACACAACATGCACATCCGCATAAGAGGGAGTAGAGGAATAACAAAGGGTTACTTCCCCAGCAACAAACTGAAAGGTGAGGCGAACTGAATTTATAATACAGTATGGGTATGCCTATATAATCAAGGAAGGCACTTAGAGATGGGACATGTAGGATTGTCATAACATAAGATATAATTTGAAATGAATCAGATACAATGATCACAAACGCATGTATTAGATGGCTACTGATAGAATGGAAATCTTAACTCTAAACGCAACAAAGTTTCACCCTCCCCGATATGAATAAAAAATACCAAGGCTTAGCTAGCAAGCCTAGGAGTGAAGCGACTCTAGTGTACTATCACAACAGATCAAGGCTGAATCGAATGCCGAATTCAAATAAATAATTTAATAGGTATGCTTTTACAAGTTTGAAGCAGTTGCATTGTGCAGTATATGTGTCCCAAGTTTGTATTCTTAGTGGTCAAACCTTGTGAAAAGTAATATGTGAAATGAAGTGAATTGTATCCTCAGCCTTGGGTTGATGAACTAGAGTTTATACAGAAAAAAACAAGAACCAGCACAAAATGTGATATTAGAGCACTTCAGACTGATACCATTTAAACTAAACAAGAGTGCAATAATAATAATAATAATAATAATAATAATAATAATAATAATAATAATAATAATAATAATAATAATAATAATAATACAATTTGAAAATGCTGTTTATCCCAAGATAGTGTTAAAAATACACACTGTAGATGTCAGGCATTGGACCAGGTGGCTGGTACTAGATCCTGAGGCACATTTATTCATTTATAATTTACCAGTCTGGTAATTTATGCAGGAGAGCGCAGGAGATGTTAAAATAAATTGGTATACAGCACAGGGCCAGAACTTGAATGTAGCCCGAATGTGGATATCAAAGCAAACAAATATATAGAAGAATATAGAGTTACTCACTATGATGAATAAATCAGACAGATCCTCGTGGGTAAACCCTTACTGATCCAACTAGATCAGATAGCAGTCCCACACTAAGATGATCCTCTATCTTGATTGCAGATAGAACACTCACTGCATACTACTGCTGCAGAATCGAGATGCATTCCAGTTCTAGGGGAGCTCCAACGATTCCATTCTAGAGCTCCCATAATTCACTGATGTTCCAAATCTGATAAAAAGGCAATGGCGCATTAATTGACATAGACCATATAAAGTATCATTATAACTTTTAAATAGGTAATTTTAAAGTGCCAATTTCGAATATCATCGTATGACTTGTTTCAAGTTGCCCGCTGTGGTGCTGCTGATCCAATATTGAGTTCTTATTACTTTTCTCCATATCTGACTTCACCTGTCTGTGAGCTTGTATGGGGAATTGCCGACAGTCTTCCTCATTCCATTCCCATCATGTGACACATTGGCCTTTCAGCTTGGTTTGTATATATTAGGGTTAGGCTGGGCCATCAGAGTTGGAAGGCCATAGTGTCAGTTGAAAGGCTGGCACAGACACATATAGAGAAACCTGATAATAACTCGGAACTGGATCATCAGACAGCAAACAATGCAAAATATGGGGCAAATAAATACAACTGCATTTAAATCTCCTTGCTGTCATATATGCAATAGTCTTTGTTACGAAACTTCGATTTCCGTGCTGGAGCGATAATGAAAACAAGTAAACTTAAGGGGGTATTAGGATGAAACAGTTTGTGTACAACATGAAAAGCACAGGGGAAGGCATCGGGAGGACTAAACAGATGGAGCGTGAAGCTGACTGTGAAGAGGATACAGAGGACAAGGTAAAGTTTAGATGTGAAATCCCAGAGGAGGATGCTGCCCATGAAGCTCTGCACGGGTATAGGAGGCCAGGCAGGTTCTTGACATGAGGAAATGGTCTTGATACTGCAAGGATACAGCAGATCACAAAGAACTGTGCATTGTGTAGAACAATGGAGGACATTTATATAGAGAGGACAATGCAGACATTATCTTTTGCACTCACAGATTGCACAGTGTAAGATTATTATTATTATTATTATTATTATTATTATTATTATTATTATTATTATTATTATTATTATTATTCATTTTCATCCATATACAAATGAAATGCAAGTGTGTGTATCCAAGACGTTCACCGATGTCAGTATAATCGCGTGGTACTGACAGCTCCACATTCCTAATTGCACATGTTTGTGACTAAATTCAGAATATTTTCTCGGGTGCTTTTATAATACAGCTCACCCAACACAGTAAACTTTTCGCTGGTTCTTTCTCTGAGCCACACTGGGTATGCCCAATACCAGTGGAAGATATCTGGTTAACATAACGTAGACCCATTTGGGATTAATTTATTGCCTAGAATATGTAACAGCTTTTCTTTCAAGGATCTGCACTACATATCAACAAATACAAAAACAGACCATTATTGTTATTTATTATATCACAGTACACAGTAATACTGTAATGGCACAAGCACTGTAGTTGTAATACATCTTTGTGTTATGTGTGATAAGAGCTACTGTATGTCCACAGTCTACAGTGGAGCAACCATTCACAATTACGCTAAGCAAGAACTGGTAAAGAAAATGTAAGCTATTTCTGACAATATTCTGGGGCATAAATAATGGTCGCAGTCTGTCATGTTCTATAGAGACAACTTTGCAGTTTGGGAATAACTTCATAGAATGATTAAAGGGCAAAAAAAAAAAAAGAACTTTAAGTAAAACAGGAATATTCAACCCCCTCACATTTTGTTTGTGACTGCAATCAAATGTATGACCTACTGGTCAAGAAATCTGTGCTGAAAACATGCCTTGTCATCCTTCTCGGTAGCATTCGGCAGTGTTCTTGGCAACATTAAATGTATGACATCAGGATTAATGCAGCGTTTGTCTTTTTTTTTTTTTTTTTTTTTTTTTTTTTACTGATTGCTATTCCCTTCTAATTTATCATAGCAATTAAACGTTTTACTTTCTGAAACGCATACATCAGCCCAAAGTTTAATTCATTAATAAAGCTGGATCTCGTCTCCAAGAATGCATCCCAGTGACATTTAAAATAGGAATGCCTGTTGTTGTCATAATCACCCTCCCTTAGGAATACCACAGCGTCCTTGTGTCCTTATTGTGTAATGCTAAATACATTTAATTGCCAATGCGGCTCTTTCTATTAACAAATGGAAGGTTATTTATCTTGCATACCTCATGCAAACAGCTCTGAATACATCCTTGGCTGTTGTGTTGATTACACCATTCCTTTAGTAATCTGAATCATTTTAACAAATATAAGAGGCACCTCATTAGACCTGGCATTAACTGCAATGTTGATTACTGGTGGCTTAACCTTTACGTTCTTTATGCTGTACAATGGTAAATAACAGCCCAAACTATCTCCTCTTCATTCTCGGAAATAAGATACTTAACTGAGCGCTTGTTATTTTCCCATCTGCTGTCTAAATAAGATATTAGCAACATCTATATATATATATATATATATATATATATATATATATATATATATATATACATTGGGTAGTGAATTAATTATGCAGTTTTATTATTGGGTGCCATGCTACAAACTGCAAAGGCAATCAATAAAGCAGTCAGCAGAAGAATGTGTTGATCTTGCATTTTTCTGTATTAAAACCGATTACAAAACCATGCTTTACATTCTGCTTGAATTTAGTTTAATTTATGCATAGCAGAGGAACCCTTTTAAAAAGAGAGTGTGCGTCTACTCTTGAGGCATATTCTACAAAGCCAGTGGACGCAGTTCATCTACATTCCTTACAAGCACTTCCATTGTGCTTACTGTTCGATAATATTTATTATAAGTGCACACTGCTGTACGGAAGGGACTCCACACATTAACCAATTAACCAAATATTATTAACCAAATAATCAATTATTTTGTTATTATGTATTAAATAATGTAACAAAAGTGTCAGAACATTATAGCTACAACGTAGTTACATACCAGTACTGGTACTGTACGCAACCTCATTTATCAAACATTTGTCACTGTCACACTAATGGGGTAAAATGAGTGCAAATTATACTATTATTATTATTATTATTATTATTATTATTATTATTATTATTATTATTATTATTTATTATTATTACCATAGCTCAGTTTTGTTATCGTGCCATGTGACATACCAAGACTGTTTATATCTACTTAAATGGTACAAAACAAATCCGATTTTGAATAATGCTTTTCCATTGTTAGCTGAAGAGTATGTATATTTAAAATCTGTTCTACTGGCCGTAGATTCGGGGAAAGTCTAAATTGAGAAGCTGTTTACAGCAAGGTTACTAATGCTATGAGTTAGAGAGATTTTCTGCTTGCCTCAATGGTTATCTTGACTCCCTTGAAGGCTTGTGTGTGTTGCTGAACTGAAATGTCATGGTTATGGAAGTATATCTCTTTTGCTATCGATGGGTGTATTGTAGTGCAGACACACATGCAGGAACATACAGTCTCGGTGCAGCCATTTGTGTGAGGTCTGGCTCCCACTTATAATGGGCTGTAATGTTCCAGAACAGACATATTTCTTTGTGAAGTATATATTAGTTTGTGAACAGTGAATGAAAGTGGATTTTTCACCGTTAACTTTTTTTTTTTCTAATGAATTGTAATCTGTGCAAGTTAATGAACGGTATATGGTTATAAGGCTTAGAAAAAGCACTAAACATGGTTAGTTAGTTCTCAATGAGCAACACAAAAAGAAAATGGACTTAAAAGTTACTTAAAAGAAGACTCAATAACAGTGATGCAGTCCTATAGTCACTCAGAGAATAAAGCCTTTAGCATGCCAGCTAATTTCAAATGTACTACTAACATAGAAATACAATCTACCATAAACCATTGCATTGAAAATAATGGGAATAGTGTGAGGTTTATGGATGAAAATCCATCAGGATCTGGAAAAACCAATCGATTGGTAACATAGCCCATTATAAGCTTGAAAAGCAATAGCAGGGCTATCCAGGTAAGTCTCTAAACTAGGACCTCTGTGTCCATCCTGTGGCGTACAAAACAATGCAATAATTATTTTTATAAAGTTTCTTCACAAAGTGTTGGACCTGATCCAGTGCTATGATTATGAAGTGGGTCCACTGGATTTGGCTTGACTATTTACACCCGGACGTGGTGGTGGTGGTGTGCAAGTGGGGGGAGTCTAAGTGTATGGAGAAGGGATATATCTATTGTAGGGCAGTTTAGAGTAAGTGCTCTGCAAGAAACTGTCGTGGCACCATCCTTAGCTCTGGGGAAGAAGAATGCTGGCTTGTGTTTGCTTAAAAATTTTGTAAAGGCTCTAAGTGGCTTTATTTGCCAGCTGACTGGTAAACGATGACCTCATGTTGGGTAACCTTGAGGAACACTGTGCTTCTTCAACGGTGGTCTCAGCATTGTTTGTTGGGGCTTTCAGAAACAAAGCTTTTAGGTTTTAGGTAGGCCCCTGTGAGTTTCTCCTGGCTGTGCTCCACACTTAGTATCTCATTGTAAATTCAGCTTTTATCTACAATTACAGTATCTTTGGGGAGCAGGATGGGGGAGTGTGAATTTCCGTCTGAGAGTATCTGTATGGTGCATTGCATGGTGATAAAAACTGTTTTGACAGTACATTGTTAAAAATTGTTCCATGTTGAACTGTTCTCAAGCATTCTCCAGAGGAAAACCTGGGCTTTGTGCTTCCGAGCAGAAATAAATTGCAGGCAGCATGCTTTCTTGCATTTACTGATCAAAAGATACTATAATAATCCACAATTATGTGTAAAAAGCTACCCTTAAGAATATGAAACATCCAGTCATGTTTCATTGATTGTGATATAAAAAGAGAATAACGTTTGTATACATATATTTTTCTTCTTCTTTTTATTGTATGTCGTCATACACATTGGGTGCTCCTAAAAAGCTGACTTGATGGTTAGCTAGACCACTCTGGCCTTCAGTACTGTGCATAGTCTACATGCCTGAAAGCTATTTCCATTTTTGTTTCCTCAGTTCCTCCCACAATCATGACTATATCACCGGACGTCTCGGTGAATGAAGGTGCAAACGTCTCCATTGTGTGTTTGGCTACCGGAAAGCCTGAACCAGTGGTGACATGGAGACACCTCTCACCAATAGGTAAGAAGCTTTGAATATATTGCCTGTGTGTTTTGTCTGTGTTCCTGCAGTGTGTGTACTAGAAGGCTGCTGATTCATTTCCTATGGTTACAACATTGATTCTGTCACTGCCATTATCAATTAGAATTAACATAGTATCATTAAGAAGAGAATGACCCATGATTGAACTTAGCAGCATTAGATTTATTGATTCCAATCTCAAGGCACACATGCATAAGAAAACATTAACATTATACATGGTAAAGCAGTCACTAGTTCAAACACTAGTTAGATAGCTGGCCATATTACCTTCCTATGGGAGTTCCGTTGGGCAAACCTCGTCACAATGTTCTGGGAGGAGAATGGAAGTTGTATATATATAACAAACCTTGATGCATCAAAAGCTATAATGACCCCAGACACCATGCACTGTTTCACCTGTGTACCTCAGTAATCCCAGACAGATGCTCAGAACTTGTAAACCCATTTTAAAATCATGTCTCAATCCTAAAATTCTAGGTGATGCACAAAGTTTGGCTATAGCTATATGCTGTTCAAGGTCTATGAAACCAGCAGTTGGTTGGAGTTTGGCAGAGCTACAGGGATATTGTGCTGTTTTTCCAAGAGTGCTAATTAAGGATGTAGCATAGTGGATTAGAAATCTGTACCTGCGTGTTTAACTCATTTTTGATAACATAAATCAGGGGTACTCACGAAAATGTTTGTGAGAGCCGAATTTCCAAAAAACAAATCAATGAAAGATCTCAAGGGCCGGACATACTTCTCTAGTTTGGCAATGGTCCTTTACAAATGCAGAACACATTTAAATAACGATGTACAAATGCTTCCCTGTTGAATGGGATAGCTGCATTTTCTTTTTCTCCTTCGCAGTATTTGTGAACTGCGGCAATGTATCACTTTCCAGTTTTAATAACAGATGTAGCTGCGATGCGCAGATTTCACTTGCTTCATTGAGGGAAAAGCACTTTTACAGCAATATGTGGATCCAAATAATGAAAAGACCTTCAAAGCAGAGTCCTTTGTTGTTGGGTATTTCTTGTCAGGAATCAGAGACCAAAATGCAAGGCTTGTTCTGTCATTTCTCATTGCCTTTAATGATGAGTCAAGAAGCAGGTCAATCAGTCCCATTTGCACATCAGCTTCAGAGAAGCCAAACACTTCACATGCTTTCAATACTTTTGTTAAATTGGCTGTATAGGGATCATCAGTGCATTGAAGCACAGGCGCCAGGGTTTGAAAATCCTATATTGTATTGTTATTACAAAAAGTACTGTGACAAAATAAAAAAATAAAAAACAGGAATGTTGTCAAACAAAAAAATAATAATTTTGACCAATGACAATGCAAACCGTGAGTGTATTCTGTGTGGCAATCAGAGAGAGGCAAGTATTCGAAACCGGGATCTAATTGTGCAATATTTCTTTATGACTAAGGGGAAGGTCGAAATAAAAGTGAACGATTATTATTATTATTATTATTATTATTATTATTATTATTATTATTATTATTATTATTATTATTATTATGATGTCACAGCACTTTGTTTTAAGATTTTTTTTTTTGTGACTGCACTTTTTGTAATAACAGACACTTTTTTAAAGTGGCAGCAATGTGTTTCCATGGCTATTCTATTCTTGCATCAATACTGAGAAAAATACCAGAGTGTTCGAAGAGTATTTGAGAAAAAACATAACCCACGACTTGAATATTCTGTTCTGAATAAAAAAAAAGGCGTTTCTGTCAAACTGGAAACAGCGCTGATATTTGCACATATAGTTTCACAGCCGAGCCATGCATTTTCTTATATGTAGACTGAAGATTTTGTAAAAATCCCATTATCTGAAATGTATCAGGTGGGATTTGGATGTTTTGCCCTGCAGCCACACAGGGCATACAGCGCTATGCAGTCTGTCTGTGATAATTCAATCACTGGGGCAGGTGTTTGGATTCTCAAATGTGTTTGTGGAACTTTGTGTGAAAATAGCTAACATTTGCTGACAGTGACATCTTCCATATTTTACAGCATGTCACAGTTTCATCAAGAGTAAATAACCCATTTTATTCATCTGTAAAATACTGTAGAAAAGCAAACTCTTTGGGTACATCAGAGCCTGTACCTGAGGTTAACGAGAAAACCAAATCAACATACATTTGCATTTTCATTTTGAATTTGAAATAAAGCATTATTTCAGAATCCATGCTCCTGCTGACCACTGTAAGTCACCAGGTAACAAAACATTTAATTTACAAGTGACCTGCTAGACAAAAAGGATTAACGATCATTAGCCTGTATGCTGATCATAAATCACCACTGTATGGCGCTGACAGAGTGATTCACATAATCCAATGTGGGGCACTTCAGAAGGTAATACCACGCTACTGGACTGTCATGTTAATAAGGGAGCTAGTTCAGTTGTAATGTGTACTGGACATGTACAGTGATTTCTCCGTGCAGGAGTTACTATATATTGTGTTTCTTCAACTACACTGTAGTTACACTGCTGTAACACAGTAATTGCATGTAAAGATGTGTACTTACAGTGCAATAGCATGCTTATTTAATTAATGAAAAAGGCTGCCAAGTTGCTAGCTTCTTTTCACATGCGGTTGTGTAATTACCATGTAATTACTGTGTAACAACATGTGCCATTTAGTGCAATTACCATATAGTTAGAGGCATTTCCCTATAAGTTTTATCCTATTGAATATGACAGGTTGACATTTGTCTCCGTTTTTTTTTTATAATAGCTGGAGTGGCCTGCACAAGTGTTTCCACTAAAATACAGTTTCTTGGATCTGTTTATTATCTCCTTCCTTGCTGTCTGTGTGCTCTGCTGTTCAGTATTTTCCAGTACTGAAATTTCCAGCTGATCAGATGCACAAAACCATTTTAAGAAATCCCCTTGTCTGTGTACCCTGATCTCTCCAACTTCTCTAATACAGTATAAAGGGTAAGCATAGAACTGGGTAATTAAATCACTGTGCCTGGGTCAAATGTTTGAATTATTGCAAGTTGCTTAACGGCTAGAACTGAGTTTGCATTTTAGAGAATGTTTTCGTTCACAGCCAGAAACATCAAACTTGTTTTCCTCCCCCAAAAAAGGGACCTGCACTGACCACTACAATTGTTATACTGAAAGGGTGTAAATATATTCCATGCATTGTATTAAGTGCTTGCTGGCCAGACCGTGATAAGCTGCATTTGTGCAAGACGGCACCTTACACAGTGTTCACTCTCTGGACTGAAAGCACATTCTTGTGTCAGCTCACACAATAACAGTTTATTTGAAGCACACATTGCAAGCAAACATATTATTATTATTATTATTATTATTATTATTATTATTATTATTATTATTATTATTATTATTGAAAGTGATGTATTTCGTTTTGCTTCAGCTTTGTACTCATATCTGTTTAAGCATCCGTTCTGATTCCTAGGAGGGAAACTCTTGTTCAAGGCTTTTAAAACGCTGCTTCTCAGCTGCTGGTATTGTGTGCCTGGCCTTCTGACTCTTCATTGTGTCTTTACAACGATCCAAGGATTGAAATGTTAATTTGACAAGGCGGCTGTGGCTGCCCTGTTTTCAGAAGATAAGTGGAAGGTGCTTTGATGGCTCTCCACTTGCAAACACGACGGGAATCTCGGTTGGAAACCGAAACTGTACAACCTTTTCAGTAATGAGCTACTGTCGCACCAAGCCACAACTCTGCATGGAATTTAGCTTATTAAAAAGTTTTTTTTAAAAAATGCAATAAAAAGGAAAATCATTTGAAAGTAAAATTCAAGGTGTTTGCATTGGTTCGATAATTTGCATTGGTTTCATTATAATATATATAATTGTCTTTTGAGCCATTGATTTAGAAATATGTGTAAGTGCTTTGAGGGAGTTTGCCAGGTTGTGACAAATAGACTCTGGATATGTATCTAATGAACTGAAAGTTTGTTTGAAGGCTATGAAGTGCTGTTTATTTTTTCAATATGTTTTTACTTGCCTAGGGTAGAGGGTGTTTTGTAGAGCTGGTATTTCCAAGATGCTAAACATTGTGTGAAATTGACTGGATAGATAATGAATGAACGACGGGATCTGATTGCTTGACACAATCTGTTAGGTTTCTAATACAAATGCTAAGATATTACAAATGCTAGTACCATATAATTTGTTACTTCATGTTTATAATCTCTCCAAACACCTTGTATTGAAGTGCAGCATAGGTCAGTGAGGAATAAATTGCTGGATGGTAGACTCTGGACTGTTATTACATTTTATTTTGATCTGTGTTTTAAGAGAAGATAAGTATGTGTCAGTGTGAGCATGAGCCTTTTTTCTGTACGTCAAAGTAACCTCAACGCATACTCTGTGGTTTTTATGCAGGTGATTTAAAATACAATACAATCAAGGGGTTTTAAAAATGTTAAGATACTGTTTTTTTTGTTTTTTTTTAATCTGCAGTGAAGGCTACTGCCCAGCCTACAAGCTATGTATTGTTTTGTTTGAACGTTTTATTTTGGTCCTTGTGCCAGTTTATTTTGTTTATGTTTATTTGTGTCTTTTTGTAGATAAACGTACGCACCAGCACTTAAACTGCAGCTTTCTGTCTCTGAGTCTCTTTCATGCTGGTAACAGCCTGGGCCGTGATGCTGCCCTGTCACAGGTTCATACAAAAGCCACCAGGTAATGAACATATTTGACATTTGCACTCTTCTTGTGTGTCTTATGCTTCATTCCTGCGATCTTAGAAACACAGTCATGCAGACAAAGAAATGTATACACTGGATGTAATGATAGCTCTCTACGTTAGCCTGAAGGTTTCTTCCAGCTAACTTAAAGGATTCCATCAAAATGGATTCTCTAGCAGCCCATTAAACGATTTGAATTACACTGCATTAAAATGCATTTGCCTTCGTCACGTTCCTTACGGCAAAAGGTCATTTGTTGATATAACGTGGCTGATGCACCTTTGCAGAATGTCTTTTAAAGCAATAATATAGGGATTGATATAGCTCTTGCTAACTGAAGTAGATTGTATTTTTTTATATTGTGTTTAGTATGCACTTGTAAACAATTTCTCCACTTTCTGTGGAAATACGATAATTAACTTTTGTTTTAATTAATTAATTTTTGTTTATACCTGTAATCTAATTACTATTTGAATGTCCTCTCTATGCTTGTAAGTATCCCATTTACCAGTGAAGTACTCGGAAGCACACTGTTTCAAGATTTCTGAAATGTGTATTTGCATCAACACTTTCTAGTTACTGAATACAGAGTAAATGAAATTCCATAGGGAGATATATAAATGCACTAAAAGTGAATCATGTTATATCAAGCATAGTGACAGCATGGTATTATTATTATTATTATTATTATTATTATTATTATTATTATTATTATTATTATTATTATTATTATTTATTATTAGACACTTTTATCCAAAGTGACTTGCAGATATTAAATAAAAATATAAAAATGAATGCAAAATTTTAAAATGTTTCTTATAAGAAGGAAAAATAAAGATACAGAGAGAAATGGCAGATGAAAAGAAACAGACAACATATAAAGGCACATGAAAAATAATAAACAATTAAATTACACAACTAACTAACTAATAAAATGACACAACACAGAAACACCCCGGGACAGCTCCAAACAGCCAGGGTCCTTTCCTGATGTTCTTACACGATCGCTGCACACTCTACCGTTCACACCGGCAGGAAGATGAATCCACAGTCCTTAATCAGAGGTCAACATGGTATGATGATGCTGCATGGTAAAAAAAAAAAAAAAAAAAAGGTTAGTTAAGGTATTTAAAATAGCAGTCAATTATTATTCAATCAGGAGAAACTGAAACATTACTGTTGGAAAGTGTATATATATATCGTTACCAGCTATGTCGAAACAGTGGATTTGGAAAATATATACATGCAAAATGCATAGATATTTCCTATGTAGGTAACTGTTTTCTATAATAATGACAATGTAAATAAATCAAGATCATTATAAAAAAATAAAAAAATCTGAAGTCAGCTAAAATGTGTGGCTGTGCTTTGTGTGGTTTTGATTTGTTAACAGCTCTGTCATGAACACCTGCTCTGTAGAACAACCCGAAAAAATGGCTACACTTCACTAAGAGCTCAAGATGTTACCCCAGCCTTTTTAAATCTTATATTAATGCACCTTACCCAGAGTCAAAAACTGGGAAATAATACTTTAAAAGGTACTTTGAAAACTTCAGAACAAATTGTCATTGAACATTGAATTCCCAGTGCAGCTTGATTTGACTGAGCAATTTTGCCAGCTTTTTTTTTTTTTTTTCCAAGTGATAATTTATCTGTAACCCAACGAGGAGTTGTGCAGAAACAGAATGTCTACACACAGTCTCACTGGGCCAGCGACTTTGATAACAGGGACAGGTGTCTATAGGATTGGTTAGATGTTTAATAGAGTGTAGCTATTCACTTTTATTTTTTTTAACTATGAATACAATTAGACAGAACGTGTCTTTTCCCTGGCTGAGATTGTATCCTATATCTGGGAGCAAGAAAATGTTCTCTTTTTAAATCACACCTAATTTGGTTCTTGGCGGCAAGTCCATATTTCCACTGAATTTAAGACCAGCCGAGCAGGTGCCACTGTATAGCTGTCATATGTGGTGATTTACACATGACTGAGATTTGGATTAAGAGAATTCCTGCTCTGAATCGGCTAACACTTTGATGAAGAATTCATGGGATGAATTTCTACTGCATTTGATAGCATTAAAATGTGATTCTCGCCTCCCGTGGTTATTAAATATTTTAATGCCCAAATGCGTAATTTGATGCATTTTAACCTTGCAATAGCGCATCTTTTTGGAGAGCAGGGTGAGTCACGTGCACAGGGTTCTGATCTAACTGGCGTCAGCTGCCGATCCTGGCTGGGTTCTGGGCTGCATTGGCCTTTGCAGTCCAGCGGGGTTAGGGAGGTAAGTTGGATTCAACTGTCTCAAAATTTGAAAATATAAAAAAATTAAATTTTTATATATATATATATTATATATATATATATATATATATATATATATATATATATATATATATATATATATATATATATATATATATATATATATATAGTCAATTTAGTTGTCACTGTTTGAATACAGTGTTTAACCAGATTCAAATAGAGGAACAATGGCATTACCAGTGATCCCTAGTAGTTTGCTAGACAGATGGTAAAAGCTTGTCGTGACTTTTTCTGGGGGTAACACTGTGGGGGACTCAAAGGATTGGTTCATTAATTGACAGTCAAATCATTTAGATGTATTCTATAATGTATGAATCTATGCCAGAATAGAGCTGAAGGTTAATGCAGATTCTGGCACATCAAATAACTAACAACTCATCTCCTCTAACTGTTTCCTTGACAAATGTCTGCAAATCTGTTCAGTGCTAATTGAATCAGCTTTTGTGGCTTGTTTTCAATGTGGATCTCTGTCAACTGATGGCTAAACTGAGACTTGAAACCTATTTTTACTGGTCACTTCAGAGGTAAGGCTTGTGAATTGACTTGCTGTGTCACCCAGTCCCTGCACAAATACAACTGTTTATGCAGTATAGTGGCTAGGCGACTGTCCAGCCTGGTAATGTGATAATCTTGTAAAAACAAAATATATAACCTTGTACAACACAATCCCACTTGCTGTATGCTGTATAAGTATATTCCTTCATTGATTAGGGCCATATTATCTCCAAGAACTACTAATTGTATTTTCCTATTAGTTCTTTGAGATCAGAAAACGAAGAGCTCTTCCAAAAAATCATCTGAAATCAAGTGGACCTTTTTGCTGTTGTACTAATCGTTTGACTCTATTCTGACATCAGGCTGGTTGAAACATTGGATTCTTTTAAGTCTAAATTAAAAAAAAAAAAAAAAACTTTTTCAAATGTGTTTTTATATAACTGGTTGTCGCTGGAGTGTGTTGTACACATGAGCTCTCTTGTTTTGTTTTTAACTTTGTACAGGGCTCTGGGATGCCATGGCGTGAAAGAAGGGCGCTATATAAAAATACATTTGGATTATTGTATTGTTTTGCCTACATTTACAGTACATTATTCACAAGTAATTAAGGTTATTTTAACAGCAAGCACTGTCTTTTTTGGCATTTGATTCCATCCTCAGGCTGTGTTTCTCATGATTTACAGAACCTGCGTGGTAACCTTGACGATGCTGAGCATGGGTACACATTGTGAGGGGGCAGCAAGCAAGCTTATTCCTTTCATGGAGAATGGGAACTAGGTAGATACAGGCGTCTCGACTTTCTTGTGTGCAAGTGGTTCAAGGCTATGCCGCAGAAAATAGAATCTGCACTCAACTGTATGATGCATATTGGCCAATGAGAAAGAATTCAGTTGAGGGAAATATCTGCAGGGGTATCTTTGTTACCTGCAGATTATTTTGTTTCAATGCTGTATGACTGCAGTTGCGGTGCGTTGCAAGACGAAATATGTCACTGTGAAGGAAATCCACTCAGCGGTTTGTTTCTGTCTACTGCAGGTACTTTGAAGGCCGTTTTATTAGGTTTTGGCAATTAATGATGCAGTCAGTTTAGAGCCCTTTAAAAAAAACTCAATCTAACTTCTCGGGAGACAGACTCTGTAGAGACTGTGCACAAACACAAAAAAAGAAATAGCGCATCAGCTTTCAGATTATTTATTTATTCAGGGTTGGGATTTATATTTTGGCATTCATTTGTTCTTCCTACTATATATTTGATTGCCTGTAATGATCCAAAAAGTGTTCACATGTCACAGAGATGCCCATATTCAAGCTTGTGTTATATGTTTCTTCCTTTGTCAGCAAAACGCAGTTGAAAACCACAAGTCTCCACCTCTCCTTTTGTGTTTTTCCTAGTAATTTTCTTCATTTGTACTTTTCTGTCGTTCATGGAGATATGCTGCAAATGAAAACATATTTTTGCCAGATCAGAACATAATAACCCCAGGTTTAAGAAGTGGGTAACACTTTACATTGTGTCTGTAATTACTGTGTATAAGTGCATAGTGAATACAGCTGTACTTACAAGGTTATAATGGATAATTATAATGTACTTAATGTGGATATTTTTTGCATGATATATGTAAGTACACAATTGTATCAGAAAAGGGTTAGGGTTAAGTTTAGAGTTAAGGTAAGGGTTATATTGTGCACATCGATTTCCACATTAAGTACATTGTAACTGTTCATAATACCATTATAATTATGTGTAAGTACACATGGATTTACTAAGTAACTACTATGTAAATGCACAGTAATCACAGACACTTCAGTGTGCTTTTTTTTTTTTTTTTTTTTAAGGGTACATTTTATAAACAATCTCTGAGGCAAAACAGTATTTGAGAATAAGTGAGAATAAACTAATACACCCTCATTTAAAACAGTTGAAACAGGGTCCCTAAACTGCAAACAATGTTTATTTAAAAATGAGCTTCCCAAAGTGTACAGAGCAGTCCTCAAAGCGTTATGAATAGAGACCCCTATTTTGAGTGGAGTCCTGCTTGCAGATTTCTGCTGTATCTACAAAGCACAGGGAGGCTAGGCGACCGTCATAGTGGCTCTTGGGTAGAATCTGAACAGGGATTTCAGAATTTTTTTTTTTTTTTAGTTTTGGTGCAATTAGGGCTGACGTTGAAGCCTTGGAATGAAAATCCATTAGGAGACACCAAGGTATGTGTGAGATCTGTTAATATAGCACTGCCCTGGATACAATGATAATTGCTAATTTCAGAGTGGCCTGCATTTGAAATGTCATTTTAAATGGAAATTGAAAATGAAAGCTGTCCGTACTGCCATGGGCTACAGAAGCCAGTAAGTGGTATGTTTTTTTTTTTTTTTTCAGTGCAGTAACTTGTCTTTAAAAATAAAAAATTCTTCTGTTAAAAAAAAAAATATATATATATATATATATATATATATATATATATATATATATATATATATAGTAACATCCCTTTATGCCTACAGTCGAAGCTAAGTTTGAAATAGTATACTATGCAAAATATTTTAAAATAAAGTGACATGGATGAAATACGTTTTTTCCCCATTCTGCATTCCTATACACTGTATAGTATACAGCACAGCATATACAATTTAATATCTCATTACAGTGTGTATGATTACCAAAAAATGCAGGAAGAAGGGAAAGCAATCTCTATTTAATTAGGTTTGCTTTTAATTTGACCTGAATTTAACGTTGGCTTTTCCTGGTATTTGAAAAATGGCACATTAAAAAAGGTTTATAATGATTAACTCTGCCGGAACTTAAGTGTAAAGCACACATACAAAAAAACCCCAAAAAAACCTGTCATCCACCTGACCTTGTAAAAATGTTACTGGCAATACATGCAGATGCCATTTTCACTTTTAATGATCACGTATTAACTTGTGCATTTATGTGTACTGGGGATTTATCATTTTCAAACTTGGTTTTGGATCACCTCAAAATCCTACACATTAATTTCATTTGTTTTAGTTACACACATGAATTATAAACACAAAACAAAAAAAAAAATACAGCAGTTCATGGTAAGTTTTACTTGTTGTTTGTTGTTTTATTTTCTGCAGATATTCCAAGAGCATGCAAAATGTTAATGAAACAGCGGGGTTTAGGTCACAGATGTTGAGAGGAACAATGAGCCACTCGCAATAGCCTGTTTGTAAGCTAATTGGCCCCAAAATGATTCAAGGCTGTGGCTATCGTATGGCCAGTGGCTACTAATTAAGCCTCTGGAGGCTGGAGGTTAATGAAATAGCTTCTAATTAAGAGGTCTAGGAGAGAGCCATGGAGTAATTAGAAGGGTATGATAAGGCAGGATGGCATTCTTATAGAGATAAAGCTAACAGATCTGTAAGGTTGAAATGACTGAGATCTCTTAAGGGCCCCCACAGTATGTCTGCCATACTGACGCGTGGAAGAAAGTTTGTCACATTGCGTTCATTGCAATTCAGAACACCTTCCTCTGCAGACCTGTTTCAACAGCAGGTGGTTTTACTGTGTTTGGGAATGTTCCATAACCTTCATCTGTATGGGCACTGCTTCAGTACGGTTTATATGTGCGCCAAGGCAAAGGGTACAGTACAGTAAGTGGGTCCTGAACACAAGTGGAAGTACATGAGATGGGTTTATTGAGCTGGTTCTTCGTGGCACAGGAGTGCGTATTGCTCAGTGAAGCGGCTCCCTATTAAAAGCACACGCAAGCCTCTCTCTTTGGGTCTCTCCAAACAGTGCTCCTTTAAATACAATTATTGTGCTTAAACTCCCGGGCCTTCTTATTAATTAGAGGCTCGGCAAATCTGTATTAAAAGTGTGACTAGACTAGGCAATACTTTTACGAGGAGTAGGTGTTTGAGTGAAGAATTTGATTTGTCAGGGAATGTGCCGGTCAGAAAATTTGACCCTGTGATGGGCTTCTTTAGCCCTATTCGCTTTATAATGCAATGAAGTGAATGGCTAATGTGTGCGTTGATCTTCCATCATTTAGGTTTTGTAAATATAAGTAACAATGTAATTACATGAGACCTAATTCCCTTAATTTATGTACATCAATTAATTGAACATCCAGTGCTTATTCATGTACTTAATGCTGTGTCAGTCTATATTAACAGTATTAATATGAAGATATTTTGATTTCCCACTGTGTATTTACAGTAACACAGGTTAATAAGCAATTTTAATTTGGATTCAACTGTGTAGGGTTCCCTAGCAAAACAAGCCCTGAATTGCATTACAAGGGGGTATTTCTCATGTAAAATGGTAAGAGACACGTCCACACCTTTATCTCTCCCTTTTTGAATTGTACCCTGTCAGACTGAGCTCTTAATTTGTACCTGTTTTCAAATCTTGATGGAGCTAGAGTGTCGACACTGAAAGGACATCATTCCCCGTTGACAAGTCTCTCCTTATCTCATCCTCATTCTTGTTCAAGTATGTGATAGATGCTTGCATTAACATCTTCTGGCCGTTGATTTAACAGCCTTATTTTCTTTTTTGAGGACGGCTCACTTATGTTATAATGTTATTACAACACAGATTGCTGTCTGCGCTCAGCCATCTGGTCAAAGTGCTGGGGAATCCAAGAGTCAATGTTACATCTTTATTCCTCTTTGTTTCAGCTTGAATTAATGGGCCTCTACAATTGCACAAAGCTATTTTTGAACTGAGAAAGAACGTTGGTAGAGACGAAAGGGGTTCTATATATATATATATATATATATATATATATATATATATATATATATATATATATATATATATATATATATATATATATATTTTATTTTAATGAATGAAAACAGCCTTTCAAAATAAATCTTTCTTTCCACGCATTATGGCTACTATAATCACCTCCAAAAATATGTGACCGGTTTAGATTTAACATTGAGCGTCAACATAACATGAGCGAACATATTTGAACATGCTTTCAAATATATATTTTTTAATCATAGAACAGTTGGCTGCAGAAATGAACTGTCCATTCAGTAAGACTGGACCCTAAATTATGGCAGTTGATTTTTTGTGAGACAATGCCATTGAATTTGTAATCCATTTAATCTAGAACACTGGGTTGAAAATATCTTTCTTTTATGCTGCAGTAAAATATTTTGTCAAGATTGCAATTTTTTTGTTTGTTTGTTTGTTCAACTAAAGTGTGGGCATAATTATTGGAGAGAATGTGGTATTTATTTACAGGGAAATTTATGAGCGACAAGTTCCCCATTTAATTTTGAAATCAATCTGAAACCATTTCGACAGAGGCAGATAATCGCCCTGGATGTTGAATTTTCTCTTGATTTGTTTTAGATTTGCCATCTGGGCTCAGGATGGCAGTCAAATAATCCACCTGATAAAAATAAAGGATGTGAAATTGTTTGAATTAGTATTCCTGCTTCTCTACTGTCCTCTGCAGCTTCCCTAATACCATCCTGTTCTGATTATCCAGCAAAGAGAGAGAGAGAGAGAGCGAGAGAGAGAGAGAGAGAGAGAGAGAGAGAGAGAGAGAGAGAGAGAGAGAGAGAGAGAGATCCTGTCCAACCCAGGACCTGTGATGAATCTTATTCTTAGATTATGTTTTTTTTATTCTCTTATCCAGTCACAGTATTATGTTTACAATTGTCAGTTTCAGGGAAATATATTTTACAGGTTAATTATAACGTTCAGAGAAAAAAACAAGCTATTCTACAATTTGGCATTTACTGTTCTTCAGGTTAGCATTGAAATATTGAAGAACATTTGTTGTATAATAACTAGAGAAAAATATTTTGAACGTGACAACACTATTTGTAATTTAAATAAATACGTTTAATATCTTGAAATACCTATTCTTACACTGTAACATGCTGTGAAATATATATACACACACACACACACACACACACACACACACACACACACACACACACACACACACACACACACACACACACACACACACATTTTTTCATAAAGCTGTTTTTACTTGTTCAGATTAATACAGTATTTCAAAAAGTCAGATAGGTTGTCAGATGTGTCTGATCCAACACCCACATTGATTCCAGGCTTCTAAATGTAACTTGTAAAACTGTGAGTCATTTTAAAATACATACTGTATGATTCACCCAAGGGTTTCTTTGTATCCCCAGTAGTGCAACATGAATTTCTGGGGAGTGTTTTATTAAATTATTATTATTGATTTAGTTAGTTATTTATGTATTTATTTGCATGAGATTTAAATTAAAGAAGACATCTTCTCAAAATAGTTTGTTCTGTTGACCAGTTTACTTTCAATACCTTAAAAGATGTGTAATAATTCTGCTTATGGATGCTTACAGGCCCCATTTCCATTCTAAGTTGTGATTAAATAATTAAGTGTGATTTACTAAGCCTTGCTGCTGTCAATCTTTCTGCTTCATCAGTGCAAACAAAAAGCGCTTGAGAGGTTGAAGGAAAATCACCCTGGTAATGGTGTTATGTTGCTTACAATTGTTACAAATAGTGATGGTCTTGATTAAACCCATTTTAGTATTATCATTTTGAATGTTTATTATTTGGAATTAAACACTAGGAAATGTCAGACAGACACTTATGAATATGGAAAGCCTACTGCCAGTCTGTGGATAATACAATACATGGTACGTGGCCACAGTTATTGAATAGAAAAATACAATTATTATGTGTGGTTTTGTCATTATATCCTTCCTGTGAACCGTGTGAAAGCTGTGCCGATTAAATGAAGGAGCAAAAACCTTGCATTGACTTCACCATTGAATGAAGCTCTTCGTTGTGATTCCTTTCAGGTGTGCGTTTCTTATCCTTTCTATAACTTCAGTTTGTTTCACCATCCTCTTCAATCCCGTGAGGACAGAGCTTCAATCCCACGCACTGGTCGTTAGTTTCCATTGGACCCTTCCTGGCGACTGCATCTGTTTTAGCCTTTACATCTTCTGTTGCTGTGGTTCACTGCTTGCAGGAAGGGATTTATCTCTTACCTCACTCCATTGTGTCTCTGCTGTGCACCACAGTTCACCTCCACTTCCCCAGCCTCCCCACATATCTGCAATGTTCATTTATGGGCAGGGGTGCCTTGAAGGGCGAGGCCAAAGAATTAATGTCGCCTAGTCTAAGATTTATAAATAATCTATTGCGTGAGTTTCCATACTCAACCAACGTTCTTTAAATGGAACTCACAGAAGTTCCAATTGCGACTGTGTCCCTTTACTGTCTCAGAGAATATTGATTGAGCAACAAAGAGTTCTTTTTTTTTTTTTAATTGGTATTATCAACGAGGGGGGGGTTGATGTCTTTCGGGAATTGTTCCTCTAGTTTTTCAAGAAACTTTTTCATTTTCTTTACTGATGAATGCCAGAGAACAACAGCGAAACCATCTACATACTACCATGAATGCAATAGGGTCTATTTAAGCGATCTAAGCACGGGCCAATCTTAAAACCACAAACTCATTCACAGACCTTTCCCACTGCATGTATAGGGATAACAACAGAAGATTAACAGGGTGTCAATGTGTAGAATTTTTCTATTATTTTGATCAGATCCCACCCTCCAACTCAACTGACTCTCTTGGCAATCTGTTGTCATCCTTTTTTTGGGGGGGCTAAATTCCATGATTAGCAACTACTTTTCACTTCCAGTGACAGACTCATTATGCTGAAGGTCAGATTTGGCACAAGGAGTGATGAAGTGGGGCACTGAAGTCCTGCTAACGCAATGCATGCATGTTTAAAAATACATACACATGAAACATTTACCTTACCTGCACCCTGCAGTACAAATAATATTCTCATAATCAGCATACAGTTGCATCAGCAGGCATCAATTCATTTGCCAGCCAACGTGCTTTTAATGTCAGGTCAATATTGCAGTCCAGTGACTACTAAGATAGGCATAAGGAGGGATGCACTTTCTTTAATCAAGAGTAGGAAAATATGATGTGTGAAAAGTGTTCATGATTCTAATTTACAGATCGAGCCCCTCCGAATTGCTGTACTGTAGCTAAGTTGGATGGTGAGTGTGGACAGTTGGGTTATACATATATACGCACACACTTGAAATGATTGTAAAATATGTTTTCAGTGGTCTAATAAACAAGTTCTCTTGCTGTATGCTATGAATCTATTTATAACCAAGCAGGCTATATCACCTAGGACACTAGCCTTTAAGCTCAGTGCATTTCAGTATTGCTGTAAAAAAAAAATAAAACATTTCCTGTATTCAGTCTTTGAGACACGATGCTTATAAAGAGTCAGGTCACAAACACACCAGATAGGAGAGTGATTGGGATGTTCAGGGTTATGATGCATAGATAGCTCCCAGGCTTTAGCAGAAAGAAGCCTGTTACCCAGTATTGTTAAGGCAGATCACAGGGCACACAATGAAAAAAGATTTGACTTGTCACAATGATAGTCTCTTTGGGAGGAATGAGGAAAACAACTTTGTGCTATGAAAAAAAAAAACTACCATCAAAGTTACAAAACTAGAAATGCACAACTCAGAATTGGAACAGTATGAAAATTGCAGTGTTGCCACAGTGTTTAGTTTTACACAAAGACGCAGTATAATAGAGGAGCTCCCTTTGTATGTTTGTGAGGGAGCAGTCTCCATCACTTCTATTTCCAATTGGGACAGATTGTATTGTGGTTTTGGGGCTATTGTTGTCGAAGGGCTGTTTTCTCTGGATTCCGGGTCACCAAATAAAGTCGAGCGTATGGATACACATCTCTGTTCCGTTTATTCGCACACTTCTGTGTTTTCTTGACATTTTCTTCGGTCTGTCAGCGCCAAAGCACAGCCCCTGCTATCTACGGGAGACGGTTCTATAAGAAACTTTGATGCTTTCGTCTGGAAATAATAACTGAGATGTAAAGAGCGTGCCAACCTTTTTTTAATTAAATCACAGGGCAGTGATGCGGGAGAGTGGATTGGCAGGTACACCACAAAGTAGCTTGAGGCAGTTTAGCGAAGAGGGTAATCTTGATCTGTGTATCCTGCATGTGATAGCTAAGTAAAGCACGCCCGCTAGACAATACGAGCGCCTTTCTTTCTTAACTGAGCACAGGCAGGATTCCCACGTGTGGTGGTGAACCAACCCTTCAGTTGCACTCTGTGACCAGCGTTAGACTGAAATCAATCAGTCTTTATTTTATATAGCGCCTTTCATAGTGGACCATCACAAAGAGCTTTAGAAGATGCATCAACAACAAGAAAATCCATAATACTTGAAATACAGAGAAATGCATAATGCATGATATACAGTTAAAAATGTATAATACCAGATATACAGTTAAAAAAATTTCATAATACATTAAATACAGTGGAAAGTGCATAATACGTGATAGTAGCATAATAGCAGCAGTAGCAGCAACACAGCACCTAATATCAGATATCAGGCTTAAAGAGCATGGAAAGCAAGAGAGAACATGAAATGTTAAGCAATTACTTAAAACAACTCACCAAGTTTAACGTTGTGAGTTTAACGTTGTCATGACATTTCATTGTCTTGAGCACAGAGTAAGATGTGTTGTCAATATGTCAGCGGCATCATGTAGGTTTTAATGCATATCGAGATACAGTGACAAACAATATCATGATGTGCATCATTTGTACATTTTATTTGGTAAAGTCAATTCACATTCATTGTGCAGAGCTTGGTTTGAAATGCACTCATCTCAACTTGTATCTGTCTCATCTGTTTCTCTTTCACGTCTCAGAGAAATGCTTCAGAAGATTGTTTCATTTTCATTTGAACCTGATACATGTCTGAAATGTTAGGGGAGGAACAAAAGCAGAAAAGTATTCCTACAAAAACACGTGCTGATTTTCTCAAGCTTTAAGATGCAAGACACAGGGCTGAAAGATATTTGTTCCAAATAGTCATTAGCAGGATTTTTTCAGATAGCAGAAACACACTCAATAGACTTACCAAGCCGGAAATAAACAACTGACATATTTAACTTCGGAGTTTGTGATTCATCTCAAAGTGTTTATTACGCATTTTAGAAATGCACTTTTTTTTTCTTTTTCAAACAAAAAATGTGCTAATGATGATTTGAAAATAGATTGGAGAATTTAGCCGACAGTTTATTATTTTGTGGCTATGAACATATTCCGATATAACCCCTTCGATCCCAGCGTGTTAAATTGTACCTACCTGTCTATCTATTTTACAATGCATTTGTGTTTTTTCTACATCTTGGCAAAGCAACTTCTCTAACCCCACAGAGTTCACATAAACTGTTTTAAAAATGTAATGAAATAACCGTAACCAAAAGGGAATATTTCAGTATACTACAGAGTATACACTCAAAATGTAATAAAGCAGGCCAGATTATAGAATTTGAGTATTTCTGTTTTGTTGTCTTCTGTTTCACCTGTGCAGCGCAAATGTAATTATCTTTCATGGCTTGAGTTTCTGAAACGTGTTTGAAATATATCTCTCCTTTTGTTTCTCCAGTAGTGGTTTAAGGAAGAAACATTGAAGATATATCAGATTCAGATGAGAAGGAAGCAGGATTCTTAAGCACTACATTTACCTCTGAGCGGTGATCAGGTTGCTTAAGTTACTGTAATGAAGACAACAACCTTCATTTCATCTGTACAGCTGGTCCTTGGCAGCACAGAAAACGCCTGACACTCACAAACCTCAAATAACTTTTCTTCACCGTGTATTTTTATAACTTTCTGTGCTACATATTAGAACAAGGGCATCAGATATCGTCTGTGTCTGCCTCCTTTCATAATGGTACGGAATAAATGATCCTGCTTTACAGAGGAATGATTGACGAGCACCTGTCCCTCACCTAGCTGCACAACCACTTTCTCTTCCTCTGCTTCTTGTAGATGTTAATCTACCTAATGTAACGGCTCTGGCTTATCTCTGCTACACTGCTGGTGGGAATAATGCTTTTATTTGTGTATTTCAGTCCCCACGTTGTTGCAGCCGTTCTCTTTCCGTTCCAGTCTTTCAGAGAGATCCCAGAATGGATAGACAGGCTGGTAATGGCACAGTGATTATTAAGTTGTTACATGGCTCTTCATGGCAGGACTGTAATCACACTAGACTGCCATTATTATTTATTTTTTCATATTCCATCTTTATATGTCTTTCTCCTGCAAGCATAGCGAGGTTCAGCAGCAGAGAACTGACTGCAGTCAGCATGCTAACTTGAAATTAGACGTATGATATAAAGAGCTGAACAGTTATTAATTATAGTAAATTGATCCACTGTGTGGTGTAGTGTGCCCCTCCCCTGCCAGCTCGTAGTGTGCAGATTTTCAACTTGTTAAAGAGCTATATAAGCTGATGCAAAAAAACGCAAGTCTATTTAAAATCCCATATATTTAAAACCAAGTTATTGTTATCTTATAAAATAATTGCATTGTTATAAACTGTTGCATCTGTTTGTACATACCTGCTGGAAAGCCAGTATGAACCCACTGTTCCAAATCCCAGCTCTCGATGGCTACCAACACAACAGGAGTTTTGAGCAGGTAACTACTGACATTGGGAACCTTGAGGCTTAGACTTAGCTTCATTTCTCATTGCTTAGAATATACATAGCAACAACATTTTTACTTTGCTTCAAAACTACAGCAATATGTGAACTATAGCAGTTAGCAAAAGCCTTGCAACTATCAAGTTTATTATATAAAAAAATGACAATTTTCATGAAGGCCTTGCATGTTTCCAAGGTGTATTTGCTCATAAATAATGCAGTGTTATGCAGTTCATTTACAGCACTGTTCATTAGCTGTTCTCTGATGTACTCTGCTCTATGCAGCTGTGAGGATGCGTCTCGTTTATTGCTGAGATGAAGTGAATTATCACCTCTGTCTGGAAAGCATTTGCGGACTTGAGAAAGTCTGTCATTCCCGTAATGAATAGGAGGCAGCACCCTGCATTGGAAATCTGTAATTTTTCTCAAAGCTATTGACACAGGGTCACCAGCTATCTAAAATGCATGGGTGCAGCTGCTAGATTTGCCAGTTTGCCCATTTGCGTATCTTGACTGATTGATGCATGGTTGCCTTTAATTCTTTATATAAGTTATAGGCGGTTTCCAATTAAACTTTGCTTGGTCAACACCACAAGATCGAAGCTGTTGGATCCCTGAGGTCTTAAAATCAATTTGCCTCGCAATTTCCCGGAGCTGATTCATGAACCATGTCTCTCAATATTTTGGACAGTGTACCTTTCATGCAGAACATTTCACTGTGTGGTTTCCCTGCCCCACAGATATAGTACATCATATATTAGGTGCTCTGGGGAACTCTATTACTGGAGGTGTGGCCCAGCATGTTGGGCAGGCTGATCTTAGTATTTCAGGGTAACCCATGGTAAAGAAAGTAGTACTCCTTCAGTGGTATTGATGAGAGAGAGAGAGAGAGAGAGAGATCCTCGTGTTGTAGTTTTTGCCATGCCCCCGTAACTGTGTGCAGTACATTGATCTGACATATTTAGATCCTTAAAAGATAACAGTGAGCTTGAATGATTTTGTGCACGATTTTCTTTTTGCATTCTGCTTGTCTAGATTCAATAGAAAGCACTTTAAAACCTCTGTTATTTCAATATGTGTTTAAGCAGTATGGAAATTTGTAATGATAATGACTTGTAGTGACTTTTTACAGTCACTTTACATTCAAGGTGTTTTGCAACAAGATCAGATGTAAAGCCGAAACACAAACAAATAAGAGGTCTTTAAAGTGATTTGCAAAAGTATTGTGGCTTATGGAGTGCGTTCAATTTAAAATATGTGTTCCTACTAGACATAGGGCTTTGAAGATAAATTATCTTTACTTGAAATTCAGGGCAAGAAACAAAGCAGCAGCCCAGTGCATTTGGGTCCCTTTGTCTGGAACGTAGAAGACCACAAGGCAGATTATTCAGTGAAATAAGTTCAATGAATAGCGTGATGTTTCAGAAATATGTAATATAAAAATAAAATTGAAAAACTGGAGGAAATTCCAAACTTTATTAAATAATCGACACCCACTGATTTCTTTTTTGGCATTTGGGCTTATCAGAATCTCTGTTTCCATTAGGTCTCTGGTGTTGCTCAGTGACTGGGAGAAGAGTGAAAATGCTTCATAAAAACAGTTTTTAATTGAGTGAAACAAATCAGGAACCTTCCAGGACATGTCTTTGCCTGGGAGACCGAGACAGTGGAGAGATTCACACATCAACAGTTTTTACAAATCACGATAACCCCACAATTAAAAATAAGTTAAAACTTTGCAAAATACTCAGTGCATTCGCAATCACACATGAAAACATTACTGGTTCAAGTGCTTATGCCTGTAATGGGAGGGTATCAGTATCGGCTGGCTTTCTCAGTGCAGATTGATGGCATCAGGCCAAGGCTCCGTTAGAAAAGCAATCTATATTCCAGTCAGACATCAGCAGCCTTCGGCAAGGAAAGGAGAAGATGAAAACAATCTCCAGTTAGGGATCCAGATTCCACATTTAAATACAGTCGGAACGCCTAACCAGGGACAATTCATTTCATTAACAAAGTGGCTGTGCATTAAAAAGTCCAGCTCATACCTGTGCACCTATCTGAGAAATCTCACGTCGCTGCTTTTCCACAAGAAGACTAACATGCCATATTCAAATGAATTGCAATGCCATGTTAAGCAATTGCTTGCTGTAAATTGAAGTATGCATTAAGAAGCAGATGAGTTTATGTCGAGTAACTGCAACAGGGAAAGCAGATCTGCTGTATAACTGGCTGGATTCCAGCGCTATTCAGACCCAGGGATGCTTATCCATGAGTATCAGTCATGGAAGCAATGTAAGGTCTGATGCAGATGCACCTATTTCACTTAAACCGTAGCAGAGCATAGACATATCGTTACATTAAAGAAAGCGTAGATTGACTTTCCGAGAGGGGCGTCACCCATTAGTTGTCAAACAGTGCTGGACCGGGTCAGGGGAGTGCACGGTTCAGGGCATGCCAGGGGCTGCAGTGTAAAGCAGTTTCAGTCTGGCTGTCCCTTGTGGTGACAAACAAAATGGCATCTACCCGTGGGACTGTCGAAGGTGATGTGATTACCGTTATCTTTAATTTGTGGGTTTTCACACCCCATGCTCCAATTTAGCAGCAACTTCTTTAAACGAAATTCAGTGTTACCAGTTCATATTTTAACATTTAAAGTATGGTCATCAACATTAATTTGTAATTAACAAGCAGCTGTGACTAAATGAACTTGGTTTCCTCCTCTCACACCAATACCATAATACAAGACACTACCAAAACAATCATGATCAGAACTATATGCATCTCCATCATAGATATTATTATTATTAGGAGTATAATGATTAAGACTTTATCTTTAACATGACTGTATATTCTATATATTACACTCCCACTATAATACCACTACACACTTGTTTACTAAACTGCCCCCTACTTATCAGGCTTGCTACAGACAAGCAACCGTTTTATCTGTAAACTGAGGGATTAGTGCCTAAAACTACAGTGTCAACATCTAATGCATTTCACCCTAAAACCCTCTTCCACACCAAAGCAAGACATATGTCCTTCTTTCTGGGCTTGTAAAACAGTGATAAAGGACATGTTTAAATGTCAGACCACATGCTGTGAACCTCACTCCTGGCTGTGATTGACACGTTGGCTTGTTTCAGGGTGACCTTGATGCCGCTGTTGCCAGCAGGATGCAACTGTAAATAAGATGCTTCGACTCAGAGGGCTGTCCTGTATTAATATTTTAAACAGTTTAATAAATAAATGAATACATGCATTATAAATAATGCAAGCTCACCGGCAAAGTTAAGATCGTAAACCCACCAGCTGATTTGAGTTCTCTCTTTTCGTGTCCTGATAAGAGATGACCTAATAAGTAATCAAGCCTGGCAATACTGGGATAGCATATAGTCTGAGCAGCATCTGGTGTTGCTGCGGGTCTGGACTGTCACAGCTACCTTAACAAATCTATTATTCTTATTTCTTTAGAATCACTTTGTTTCAGTCATCAGATCCTGGTGACTTTTTTTTTTCTTAAACTAAGAAAATTATTCACAAAACTGGTGGGTGAAATTAACACGGATAATCGTTCACGTGCAGTATTTCTGCTTTTTTTTAGTGTGGAAATTTCAGGTTGAATTAGTTTTTGCAACATGTTCTGGTACACAAAAGCTAAACTTCAGTTGCGCAATGATCAGAAAAGGAGTGAAAATGCTACATGAAAATAATTCAAAGAAGTGAAATAAAGCATAAGCCTTCCAGGACATAGCTTTGCCTTTGCTGCTGTACAGTACTGTAGACGATCTCTGGGTGAACAAGCCAGAGGCTCTACAGAGCTTTCAAATATGCCTTCTCTGTAAGTATAGCTAGCACAACAGAGAGAATAGCAACAAGGGGATATTTCATACCCGTAACATGTTAGTCCACTGGTAATATTTTATCACAGTGTATTAACATGGAAATGATTTGGCATCACTTTAATTAAAGGCTTGAATAAAGCATTGTTGACAGTCTTCATACTCTTAAGAGCTGCACATGGATCCCTTTCATGGCTCTCTATGGAAGGCTGTGATGGTACCTCTTTTGATGAAGTCCACTGTGGTTTCATAACTAACAAGCATGTCTGAGAGACATCATGTTTGCATGCATCTTTTAGATTTTTCCCAGAGAACTGCTGGTCCCTTATTCACAAAACTTTAATTCATGAGTTACATACATACTTGTAAATCAAAATCTAAAGTTCAAAGACTTTTTTTTTATGTGTTTTATTCTTTAGAACAGTTTCATGAATACATAAACTTGATTTATACATTAAAATCAAATTGGTTAGACTCTAAATTCCCCTGGGAAAAATACACGTTTGGCTCTGGACTCCAGTCTTCCTTGAATTGTTGTTTTATTCATATTGTTTTATGTCTTCTCTTTCAGCTCAGGGTTTCATGTCTGAAGAGGAGTATTTGGAAATCCCATCAATTACGAAGCAGGACGCTGGAGTTTATGAGTGCAGTGCTTCAAACGAAGTCTCAACAGACATCAAAAAAGTACAAATTATAGTCAACTGTAAGTACACAAACATTCATCATGTTTATATGTAAACAGTTTGGGTGAACAGTCACAGAATTTCATTACTGTAAGCGCCCGGGGCCAGACCACTAGAAGAAAACAAGCACATTACGATAACTGAGAAAAGATTTAGATTTGTTGCAAGGCGCTGGAGTCACAGTATTTCTTTATCATCTGTGTTGCAGAGACTCGTACAGCTTTGAAGGATTAAGATTGTGTTCTCTTTTCTGTGTTCTAGAATTTATAATACAGCTGCGAATGAAGAAAGGTTGCTGACCTTGGCAATTTATCTATCTACCGTATGCCTACATAAAATGTGAAGAGGTGTTAATGAATTCCAAACAAGTCTTACAAATAGCCTTGTTGAACTGCTTCATGCGATCTTGGTAGGATTCTTGATGAGGTGCTGCTTGTTTATTGTGCTCTCTTTTGTATGTGTCCACAGTCCCTCCCTATATCTCAGATGCTAAGAATTTGGGGGTCGCAGTGGGTCAGAAGGGGATTTTGCGATGTGAAGCAATCGCTGTGCCAACCGCAGCATTTGAGTGGTATATAGAAGACAGAAGGTAAGATCTATTAGTAATTTGTGCTTAGTGCACACCAAATGGTGGATCCTTAAATTCTGTTTTACTGTTTCACATTTTAACATATGGGATATGGCTATCAACATTAATTTATAATAAACAAGCAGATGTGACCAAATTAACTTGATTTCCTCCACTGACACCAGTACTCTAATAGACAGTGCTTTTCACAAACATTAATGGTCAGAACTATATGCACCCAAGTCACACATGTCATTATTATTATTATTATTATTATTATTATTATTATTATTATTATTATTATTATTATTATTATTATTATTATAATTAATTAATTAATTGATTAATTAATTAATTAATCTGTTTATTTATTTTGTAATCCATGCCAATTACAGTAATCATAGGTTGATCTTCCAGATGACTGCAGACTAGAAAAAGTCATTAACTTGTTGGTTAAATGTCACAAGTCTGTGACTAGAAAGCCTAGAAAAGGTCATATTCTCAAATTTAAATTGCCACATTATTGACATTTCCAGTAGAGCTGCGTTATGAATGTGTCATTTTTACATAAGCTCTTAAATATTTCACGCAACTGAGACAAAAATGATATTATTTTCTGCATTGATACATTAGCATCATCTCACTGTTAGCAACTCAACACACATGGAAACCATTGGTGTCCCTCCAATATCAGTGCTTCACAGCCGTGTAATAATATGCATGCTATATACAGGTTACATGTTATATACTAGGTCTGTGGTATACACAGAGTGCTTGTTATAGTCTGATCATTATGGTACTGTTTTGTAGAATCTTCAGTGGATTCAATGGGATTCAGATTCAGAGCAAGGGCAGGCTGTCCATGCTTACCTTTTTAAATGTGTCTGAGGAGGATTATGGCAACTACACCTGCATGGCATCGAACAAACTAGGGAACGCAACTACAAGCTTAATATTGTATGGTGAGTATACCAATCATAATTACCCGCTTTTAGACATACATATTGTTCTACGTGAAGCCTGTTTAAAATCGCTATCCAAATAAAGTATAGTTATAGCACAGGATGCTATATGCAACAGATTTTCTGATTCATTGTAAGACATGATGTTGGGGTCTAAGATATATTAATTTAATGGACTAACACTCCAGAGCATCCTAATAAAACAGTGTTGTGCATGGCAACGATTGCATCTATTTTTTTTTTACAGTGCCTGTAGAGAGGATAAAGACCATTAAATAACCACCTTTATTATAATGCAAAATCTTACAGATTTCCAAAAACATTGAACACAAACAATGGGTGAAGAAAAATAAGTGGAGTAAAAATAGTTGAAGCACAGCCTTGACCTTCGGAGCGTCCTGGTGCTGCTAAAAAACAATATAATAACAAATCTATGCGACGTGTTCATTTATATTATTTGGTGCATTAGCAGTGTAACTTGCTCTTTGAGTGCATTTGTCTAATGAGCACCTGGCAATCGCCTTACTAAAGCATCACTGATCATTTTACTTCAACCTAATGTACCTCACAAATTCTAACATTGGCATCAGGCTTTTAAAGAAAAACAATATTTATACTCGTGCACAAGGTCAGGCGGCTCATTAAAGACAGGGGGGAAAAAAACCAAATAAAATATCCAGATCAGAAGAGATGTTATCCCAGGATCGCGATCACCAGAAAGATGACCATGTGATCTTTATTTTCATTTTTGTTCCCCCATGTCTTCAATGAACAATCGTACACAAGCAAGCAAATGCTACAGAATAAAATGATATTCCTTTTCTTTTTCTAATTTTCTTTCTTCTGGTGTAGAAACAAATGAGCCCACAAGCTCAACACTGGTGCAAGGTCAGTACTGAGCATTATGAATGTTTGCTGTCAATAATCTCTTGTTTTTCATGGATAGTGCAGCGGTTCATATATGCATGAGTGAACCCTCCCATTCCCACACTGATGAAGATTAGTTATCTCTAATTGCATGTGAGACTTGTTTAGCCCATGAATGCACATTGCAGCTATTTCTGTCCACGGGAATGTTTGAAAGTATACACATCCTGATGTGTTTCTAATAAACCTTATTACACCAAAAGAATGTATTTAAATAAAACCAAGTAATATCCTTCAAAGTTTATTAAGAAAACATATTTTCCCATTTTGCAATAATTCGATGGCACCAAACCGTGCATGTATACAGTGTAGGGCATACTGCATGGTATATGCATAATTTGTCTTGTCAAGGTTACATATTCATACAATCGTTCATAGAGAAATTGCCTTATGCGCATTTAACAAAATACATTTTTCAACCTATTAGTTTAAAAAGTAACAATGCAGTCTTTACCACATACATTCTGCTTGGCACACCCCCTGAACAAAACTGTGATGAAGCAGAGCTTCCTCGTGTGTGGAATGGTATGACACTGTTCTTTCGTTGTCTTTTTACTAACACGTCATTTTGTTTTGTTTTTTTTTCTTTCCACTTTCTTCATCTCTCTACATGGCCTGTCTACATTGTGCTTTTAACCTGTTTTCATTATGCCCATGTAAGTAACTGTGAGAGCTGTACTGTGTGTGCATGTGCAGGGAAGCTTGATTGTAAATCTTGCATGCAATTTTATGTAAAGAAACTGTGGATGATAAATTCTGCATAGGGATGAAATGTTCTGGAAAAAAAAAATACATCTAACCACAGCAATTTTCACATGTCTCCAGTCTTGGGTTATAATGCAGACACAAGGAGGTGACATTTTTTGCGTTAGAAGCTGGAATAACCTGAACCTAGATAAACAACTACAACATTTGAAGTGCAAATGAGTTGTGTTTTACATGTATTTTTTTGTTGTAATAATACACTTCTATGCTACTAGATCTCTACTCTAGAGAAAACTAAATGTTGTTGAGAGAGAAGGTATGGCCCAACAGTGCTTTGAAGTTCCTAATAGACGATTATTCCCAGAAACCAAATCCATACAGCTCTTGCAGAACCATCATCATCAACTGATTTTCTTTTTTTTTTTCTCATAGGGTTTTGAAAACTTTTATCAAGGCTTTTTCTTATCATAGAGGTTTAGTTTCCTCTGGCTATTCCCATCACTCATGCTGTACCATTTAGCCTTGTACAGAATTAGTCTAGTTGCTCTTCTCTGTATTCTCTCCAAAGCTGCTATGGTCAGCAAATCTGAAAAACTTAAGCTGGGCGTTACTTATTTTGTTTGATAGAATTAATTTGCAGTTTGCATTTTGAAACAGAAATTATATGCAGTCATATTTTCACGATTTTACTCGAAGAATTAGGGAAAACTGTAAATAGACAAAGCACATTAATTCCTGGTCATTTCCCGTTAAGAAACACATCGAGTTAGATGTGGAACAGACACCTGTTTTTACCCTGTATGTTGATACTGGCTACCAGTTGACACATTACAGGAACTAATACTGGTAACACTAATATAGTACATTCAAAGATATGATTAACTGTTGCTTTACAGCCACACACAATAGTTAATGCTGCAAAACACAACAAGCTTGCTAATGAAACAGCAGCTACACCAATGTAAAATGGACCTTGAGGCTAGAAGATGGCTTAATGTTGTGAGTTGATGTATTCCTAGATGAAGATACCCAAGAGGCCACAATTAATTTCCTACAATTAAAAGTTAAGAGCTGGAACATTGGGATGGGGGAGAGATGTGGACTTGGGGGGGATGGATGGCGGGGATTGGGGAGGGTGATGGGAGGGGGAATGGAGGGGGGGATTGGGGGAATGGAGTGTGGAGATGGGGATTTGGGGGAAGCGAAGGGTGGAACACGGGGGGAGGAGAGAAGGTTGTTGTGGAAAGGGGGGGCAAGGGATTTTGGAAGGATTGGAAAATGGGAATGGATGGGAATTGGGAGGGAAGGTGGGCGATGGGGAATGGGGAGATGGGGGGGGAGGGAGGGGGGAGAATTGGCTGGGGGGGAGGGATGGAAAGATGAAGGGAAAAATGGGGAACCCATTTTGTTTACAAAATAATAATTTTTATTAATTATTTATATTTATTTAATTAATTATATTATAATTTTAAACAAATTATATTTTTTAATTGTTGTTTTAATTATTTTTATAAATTGTTAGGGCAGGTGGATTTCAGTGTATCATAGTATGATGTAAGGGGAAGATGACAGCCTGGGTGAGGGTGCGCTTTGGTATTCAGATATATAATAATCCATGTAAGTATATGGTGTTGTGCAGAGATATAGTATGCTTTTTTAATTCCTGACTCTTACTTGTTGGTGCTTTTTCAGTTGCTTCTGGTGAAGAACCGTAGCGACTGCACATGTGCAATCTGCTTAGAGACTGTACATATACAACTTTAAACACAAGCTACAACTCATTACCTTACTGCTAGAATAAACTGCAGCGTGAAAATAAATTTTTAAACACGTCTTTACTTCTCGAGAGTTTAGTCAAGAAAAACTGAATTCAATCAGTGAATCCGAAAGGCAAGTCAAGCGTCTTTCACAAGTTAAAAAAAGTTATTTTTTAAGCTTTTTTTTTTTTTACATTCCGGACAGTTTCTTTTGTAGCCACCTGACTCATGCTATCTTCATAAGTGTCACAGGACCTTCTCTTATAGTTTGAGAGCACTGCCTTCAGTGTTACCTTACATACAGGGAACACGCTGCGGTGTGTGTGCATACAGTCTTAGTCATACCTTTCTCACTGCAGTGACATGCAGCCATCATCACATTTAGAGGACATAGTCAGAGACAACTGGGTTTAAACAGGTATGCAAAGACAAACCTGTTGTGTACTCCACCTTGCAATCCCTGTGTGGTAGAGCTGTCAGACAACAGAACCCCCCCCCCCCCCCCCCCCCTGCTGTCATAGTACCTTTTGGAAACAAAACAAGATGCTCAAATACTTTTAGACAGCAGTCTGATGAATCCAACAGGAGGTGGCAGGCACCTCATCTGGCACGTTCCTTATTTACACTGCTGTTAGAAAATACAGTATGTTCTTCTGTTTTAGCCAGTAGTTTGAAATGCAATCTATAGCAACACCAAGCCAGATCCAGATCATAATATGCATCACCTTATGTTCTTATGTGGTAATTAGGTTTACCAGTTGATGTTATCACAAGTGTCATTATTATTAAGATGCCAATCTGCTCCTTTGGAGTAAGATAACACAGGGCATTAAGGAACACATGTACTTTGTGCCCTATTAAGCCATTATCTGATTAGATTTCTGGCTAATTAGGGTGTTTCTCAGTTAGTGGATCTAGAAAACTATGGCATTTTAACTGCAAAGCAATGTATTAAGTGTCAGCTGTTGGACTTTATTTACAAAACTTTAGGGACTGTTTTAAGGAATGTTTTTAAGGAGTGTTGTTTTAATTGTGTGTATGTAGTGCTTTGAAAAATGAGAATACACTTCCAACCCTCTCAGGCTTTGAACATGCATCAGGTAACAACATGTTGTTAAAAGGCCATTTGCATGTAACAACTCAGTAGTTACTGTGTATTAGAAAACGATTGAGTGTGAACAGCCAATCAGCTTCCAGATCTAGCAGGCTTCTATTTTGCATAGATGACCGCTGGAACTTTGAAGGGCTTAACTGTGAATTATATTTTTAAATCAATCCGCGCACAAATACCGGCTTTTTCGTTTAACATTCTAATCTACAACTAATCTGATAACATAAAAAAAATACTTAAACATAGAAGACAAGGGAAATCATGTCTGTGACAGGACATTGTAATGAGGGTTCAATTCGCAGCTACTGGACAGCAAATCAACAGGGAAGACATGATTAACTTTGTACATATAGTTTTAGTTTCTAAAAGTTAGCTGATAATACCCAATTCAATATTTAAATCAGGCTTGCTTTGGGTTATACTGTACCCTGGTAACATTGTAACATTTCTGTTCAAACAGTGACTGTAACCAAATGCATTTTCAATTCAATTACTCTACTTAAAACCACTTCTTCATTAGTTTGAAATAAGTCGCATTTTCCAGTTTAATCATTCATTTCATCCCTTTGACAATACATGCCAAACAGATCACTTGGTATTAATTAGATTGCTTTCAATTTCCTGTAGATCATCCAACTAGACCATGTTATCCATTTTAATTAGGTGCGTTTCGATTCAGACAACAGCGGAGAACTCACTAAAACCATAACTATGCTAGACTAAAGCCCACCTATCTAAGTGTGTATGAAGCATAATTACTTGATTATGTAGGCTACATTTCAATAATTTTCTTAATTTCTTGCCAAAAGAATTATGTTTTATTTTACCAATGTATTGTACTAGGATATATATATATATATATATATATATATATATATATCTATATATATATATATATATATATATATATATAGATATATCTTGTATATATAATAACCCATGCATGTTACGTACAAGACAAGTGCCATGGTCATGCTAGTACGATTGGAACGATGAATTAGTGTCGAGAATTAATCCCACAGACCGTTTATGTTTTACAAGCCCATCAACCATGACCCAGATGGCAAGGCATGACCCTTAAGAAGGCTGTTATTATCCTATAATATATTATAGTTTATTAATAGATTAATCCTATCATAATATATAAATGGCTCCATGCAAGTTAAAGCCATGCTGCCACAACGCTCTGCAAAGCGCTCATGCTATTAGGAGGGGGTGGTGTGGTACTACATAAGGATGTTTTTTCTGCAGTAATGTCAGGGCTTACCCCTGTGCACTGTGTGCCATGCACCAAGCGAGTTATTATAGTAATCTGCCATCTGTGCAGCATTTGATTAGCTTGTGTATGGCCAGCAGTGATTAAGGTTGACCTGTCTGGTTGATTGGTCAAGGATTTATCCTCCAACTAGATAATGATCTGGAACGTGGGATATATTTGTAATGGAAGTAATAGAAGGCGCAGCTGTGCATGATCAGTGACCATAATATGGTCATTTCAGCTCTTCTGTTCTGGATGAACTAGACTGTCACCATTATAATGCAGGCTTGGGAACTTCCATGACTAGAGCTTGAATTAAATCAAAGTCCATGTTGCTGCCTGTCTTTTTGATTGAAATCCAGTCCTCGGTACTTCTCATTCTTCTCAACACCCTTGTGGCTGCAGAAAGGATTCTGCAATTAAGCAGTCCAGTTTAGGATCGTTCAGAAGTAACTTTAAAATGGTACTCCAAATCAGACTGGGTGTAAAATTTGGCTCTTACCTGGCTTGGGGTGACAATAAATAACAGTGACGTGATTTCAGGTTGGGTCTTCATGGAGCTTATCCACCGTCAGCCACTTGGGTTTGTATTTGGTCTATGCAGAATCTTACCAAGACCTATATTGTCATCGAAGAGCAGCTTTTCATCAGTGTTCTGTATTCCCTCAAACCTCAGATCTAATATAAAATGATTTAATTTCTTTTAGAGAAGACAACATCTACAAAGTATGCAATACTGAGAGGTTTGTATATGCATTGCAGTAAGTTCCAATAACACTCAATGATACATAAAGCAAATGTATAACATTTAACATGCATCTAATATAGAACACATCTCTCTAACCCGCTAACTCAATTTAATATCCTCAACAGGACAGCCTCTAAACTCACTCATGTGTCTTTATGATGCAAATAACCTTGTTTGTGTTGGAATTATTGGTTAGTTAATTTAGCTATTAGAAATGATATTGAAACTGTAATATATATATATATATATATATATATATATATATATATATATATATATATATATATATATATATATATATATATATATATATATAAAACAAAACCAATGTCAACACCATTTTGATGTTTATTCATGTTTCAGCAAATAAATCAGATCTATCTATAGTTCTATAGTGTATGTTCCAGCTACTTTTGAATAATATTTATTGTGTAGCTGTTATAAACTGTTACGTCTCCAAAGTGGATAGAGGCCAAGAGAGTCAAACCCTCTACCTCACTGTTCTTCCCACCATTGTATCAGACGCTTCGCGAGGTACAGCGTGGCATGTAACCGAAAAGAAAGAACAACACAACCTGACCTTTTCCTTTTGTTTGGCGCTTCGTGAGTTTTGGGCGGGCAGATGAAAGGAGATTGTAAGAGCTCTCAGACTGATCGAATGACACTGGCTCCTTGAATGAATGTCTGCTAAAGCCAGCTGAGCACCACCACTTTGTTTCTCCAATAGCTGTGTAAACAGACCCAAACTTTCAGTGGCACTAGCACATCTTAGGGCAATGTCCCGTAACAGATCTTCCAGGAAACTTGTTTTGGGAAAGCGTTGAAGCCAGCTAAAGCAGGTGACCCGACAATATTCAGTTTCACAATTATGTTACTGAAAAAAAAAAAGAAAGAAAAGAAAAGAAAACTTCAGTGTTGGTCTATTCCACAGGTTATATGCAGATGCACCCCTGTCCACCCCGCTGTTTTAATTGACCTTTTTCACATTGTTTAGTTAACTCTGTTAGTTAAGCAGTGTTGTGGCTCAAACTGTTCTTGCTGACAATCGATCGACTACTACTATAGCTACTAGATTCAGCAAAGGCATGCTTTCATTTTCAAGTTATAAACCACAGTTGCTGCATTTCAGAGTCTTTGATCTCTAGCTGTGTCTGGTGTTAAAAAAAACAAAACAAACAAAAAAAAACCATCAGCTTTGTAGTAACTTAAATGTGCAAAAGATAGCTGGGTCCATAAAGTCATTTTTGGTTCAAAGATTACATAAAATCTGTAGCAGAATTTAAAATTAGCTTCACGGAATGTATTATTAATTAGTCATTTTGTAGGTGCTTTTGTCCAAAGCGACTTACAGAGACGAAGGGGTGAACTGTGCATCAACAACTGCTGCACATTTACAATAGGACCTCAGTTTTACATCTCAGCTGAAGGACAAAGCACAACGAGGCTAAGTGACTTGCTCAGGGTCACATGGTTAGTCAGCGGCTGAGCAGGGATTAGAACCAGGGATCTCCTAGTATCAAGCCCTTTTCTTTAACCACTGGCCCACCAAGCATCCCTAACCCTAACCCTAACTAACCCTAACCCTGACCCTAACCATTGCTGTCCTAACCAGTGTCGGATTAGGTTAGTATACTTGTCCATGGTAAAAACAGGACTTTATGGACACCTGTCCTTTTGTACTGGAGCAAAACAAAACTAAATGAATGTTTACTCCCCCCCCCACAGATGTTGGAGCAGCGCAGGATGTGAAGAGCGTTGGTGCAGGAAGTCAAGCCTCGGCCTGCCTGCTGCTGGTTCTCTGTGTGCAGCTCCTGCTCAAATTTTGATGCAAAACCATCTCCGAGGGGCAGCGTCCGGTTTCTTTCTTTTCAGCACCACAGACTTTTGCACAAAGCAGGAGACCCAATCTTCAATTTTGAAATTGCAAAAATGCAATATATATATATATATATATATATATATATATATATATATATATATATATATATATATATATATATATATATATATATATATATATATATATATATATATATATATATATATATATATATTATAGCTTGAAAGTCTGCGTACAGAAGATGACTGCCCTCTTTGTTGCTGCAATCGAACGTCCCGTTGTGCCCTGGTCTAAAAAAAAAAAAAAAAGGCTGTTAATGTTTTCATTTGTTTGATTTTGTTTTGGATTTTATTGTTAACCACTCTGACATCTGCAGTGGGCAGGCTAGTAGTATGTAGGAAAAAAACGAAAGTTTTCTCCTCAATGTTATACATGGTGGTATTTTTAAGTGAGGAGTGCTATATTTCTTTTTAGTAATGTGATGAAATATTTCCAGAGTATAGATATTGAAGATAAAAAAAAAAAAAGTATATGATATATTGTTGCTTTCCATAGTACAAGCAATTGAAAAGGCATATGTATTGCCTGTTTGGTACCCGTGTCAAACTGGCAAAACATTATATATATATATATATTATCAAACTAACCAATGCTGGCAACTCAGGGCTTATGGTTTCAGATCCATTTTGCATTTATATCGTCAATTCAGTTTTCAAGATAACAATATAGATGTGGCTTTTTTAACAGTAACATGTTATTCACTATACCAAGCTGCCGAATTTCTAGAAATCGGTTTCTGCATAATCTATTTCTATGTAAAAAATAAAAATAGAATAACCAGTCTTCAGTTACTGTATGAACTGATAGATGTACCATCGTTGATGTCAGCTGCTTTACTGTATGCAAAGTAGATCAAGTACCTTTTGACCAGACACATTTTATTGTAAATAAGGGATAAACATTCTGATTTGTTAACGTTTTTCTTTGATGTAAATTCTTATTCAACATTATAAAATATATGCCAGTGGACCAAAACATTAACATTGTGCTAAAAACATTTTTTTTTTTTTTTTTTTTTAGTAACACTTGCATGATAGGATGTCCTGCAATAATGGAATGCCAGATCATAATAAACAATGGTAGAGTTTTAAAATGTGCAGCCACAATTTTAAGACACAGTAAAGACGATCAAGGGAAACATGTAAAACACCTTAATCAATATGAAACCCATAATCCACCTGATACTATGTGCAGCAAAGGGCTGTTAGTTCAGTTTAAATTGACGGGTTAACCCTCACAAAGATCACCACGGATGACCACACCGAGGCTAATGAATATTCCCCTTAGCAATGTTCTTTATCAGCAGCTGCCCCACTGATTGTCAGTGATAACAACATACGCTCATCAGCTCCAACACTAATGGCAATATGGCTGTCAATGCTGCTGGTATCTGTGGTTCATTCTATTTCTGAATCTACTAATGTGTGACACACGACCGTTGTTCCCATACTGCCGAACAGACGCATATCAAGGGCTGGAATATGCAGGGTCACCTTTACATTTGTCACCATAACTGATTATTGTATTTGTAAAATTAAAAATGCAGTAATTCGTTCCACAGTACTTCATTAAACACTGCTCAGCATTTCATGAAACAGTCCGTGTCTGTGGAGGTTTCAGTTTCGGTTCCAGCCTCTCTGTTTTACTGCTTCATTCATTCGGCACTATTTTCACTGAGGTCCCCGCAACCATTGAAATAAGACACAGACAGCGACGCAAGCAACATGAAGGGCTAGGATTGACCAATAAAATCAAGGGGCTTACTGATAATGTTGGGACTGAAACTGGGTCGGAATTCCAGCTCGTTTTATCACCATATGCAAAATATACTGGGAACAACGTCTATGCGGTGATGTTGCACTGGAGTGCTCAGTGAATATGACCTGATTTGACCTTTGTTGGTCCTGAAATTAAACTCCATTGTTTGCATAGCTGTGTTTGAATGATTTTTATCCAGTCCTGTTCTTTGTTATCTATTGCTAATCACAGACACCCCAATACACACCTGCTGTAGACACACATGCAGGTACCCTTTTACATTAAAGTCAGTGTCAGTGGGTTCATGTGTCTTTCGGTGGATTGTAAATGTCATCATTGTAAGGTAAAATGTGCCCTCAAAAGAGCCTAGTGTTATTTCACGGTGCACTGCAGCTGTGCAGATCATGCAATGCTAGCCACTACTTTGATTTCGTAGCTGACAGTCAGAAATTGGTATTCTTTACATGTCACAAAATCCATACTGCAAAATGGTAGAGGCCAGCATTTAATATTAGAATTTTTTTTTTTTATTGAACAGCATTTTTATTTTTTTTTACTTCAAAGTAGCTGTTATCTTTCCTGCGATGGCTGTCACATCTTTCATGTGTACAATGTTTACTAGTGCACGTAACTATCTTAATGTCTCTTGGGATGGGTCGATATGGAGGTATGTCCAACAAAGGCCATCAGCTACAAATGGGCTCCCACTTCTTGGTGTTTATTTATTTATTTTTTACCAGTGCCAAAAAGACCGAGGGGGTAGATGTACTAAGATGGGCCAGTTGCATGTGCAAGCAGTTTGCATTTTTTAGTTGCGACAATTCAACAAAGTATATATTTTGTCACCTGTACTAAGAGAAAATACATTATTGAAGAGAGCCGCAATATATTAATTTAAATATGGGTTGCATCCTCTTAGCGAGATCTCTAGCACTGCCAGAGTCATGCAACGAACAAATGGGGAAAGGCAGCTTAATCCCATCAGATCCCATCAAATCCGCTTTTTCTCATGTGACAGCCAGAATACTTCAGTACATCTACCCCTGGATGTATTTGTTTTACGCTATTTTCAGGGGATCAGAAGAGTAAATGAATCACCTTAAGCGGCAAAACAAATACGTTTCTCTTTAGTGCTGTGCAAGATCACGTGAAAAACATAGACAGAATAGTCCAAGATAGATTCAGAATAGAAATCATTATTTGTACTCAGAACTATGTTGTGTGATCTTGACAGATAACCTTTTTTTCCATTAAAATGCAAGGATATGAATGACTATATAATACAGATTCGAATGCTATGCAATTATCAGTCTCACTTCAACATGTAGATGTTCTGTGGGCCTCACACTCTCAGTGGTAGGCTGCTACCTGACAAGGGTAGAGGTTAATAATACAGCATGCTCGCAGTTACTTTGATTTGTAAAATACTGTATGTACTGTTGCAGCGAAGTCGAAGTCTTCCTCTGGGTGGATGATTATTTTTAGAATACAGATGTGTAAGGAACTGCAATGGGATGCATGGAACACGATACTTTCCACATCTGGTAATGCATTGTTCTGTAATTATGTCTCACAAAGCAGATGAAGTGCAGACTTTAATTCAGTTTTCTTGTGGGGTTTTGGCATGTAAATAAAGTATGTTTTTGTCATTCCTGTCATTAGTTTAAATTAAAGGCCATTGTTTGTGGACCTTGAGATCATCTATAGCTATGCATTGTTGTGAAGAGTGAGGTTATCACTGCTAAAATGGACAAGAGGCATTGACTTGGGTATTGACTTTCTTCAAGCACTTGTGTAATCAAAAGGGCTGAGTGCTCTCTCAAGACTCCTCAGCTTGCATTAAAGACAATACAGATCTATGCATCATGCGATTTGCCTCAAATAAGCTGTAGTTATAACAGTCCACCACCATCAACACTAATAGCATTGATTTCAAAGCCTTTGGTGTCAATGCTCTGACTTAACCTTCTTCTGGCTGTCTTCCTTTGGCATCCCCCTGCGGCGATGCTCAAGGATGCTTTAATTGTGCAGTGAGCTGCGTTGAAGGCAGCTCCATGATCATGTCCAACTTCAGGATTGTCAGCAGATATATAGCTGTAACACTGTTTTAAATGTTTACAAATATATGCAATATAGTAGGTCTTTAATTTGTTAATGCTTCTTAGGATAGAGAGCCATAAATATGGTGCAGTGTTTCTTAAAGATCCAGCAGACACTAGGGCAATGAGTTTAACTACTGGTAGGTCCAGTGTAACAGTGTTTACTGTGTCGGTCATGACTGAATAATAAGTCAGACACAGAGCACTGGGTGTTGACACGCTGCACAGGCATGCAGATTTAATTAACACAGTTGTTGCCATTAGGTACCAGCAATGGTAGCCCTAGTGTCAGATTTAATAAAGAAAATAAAACAGCT
>NC_054569.1:2425060-2450060 GCF_017654505.1 Polyodon spathula | reverse complement strand
AGAGACGATGATTACTGACTGCTAATCAATTATTCTAATTCCACCCGCGCTCCCGCAAGAGGCTCAAGGGTGATTAAAGTTTTATGGGATGTCGGTCTGCCATAGACATTGTCCAGAGTCATGTCTGCATGACAGCAAACATCACTCTGGTCATGTTAGTGAGCTTTCTAAGCCTGTCAGCTCAGGGCTATTCTGTGTTAATCAGAGGTCTCTACAGTAAGAACAACTGTTAAATCAGAATAATCAGTGAAGGAGCAGCAGTCAGGTAACAATTTACACTATATGCATGGGTATATGGACATATGCAATAACAGTATATAGCACACATACAGTAAAAAGAGTAACACATTACATTAAGTGTCTATAATTATTATGTATTCATATCACAGTTAATTAGTAAATGCATACGTGCTTACACATAATTACAATGCTATTACTGAAAAAGACAATATACATTAATGTGTTTACTTCAGTATTTCAGAACAAATTAATGCTACTGGATTTAATTGCCTATTTGGTTACTGTCATTGCAGGCTAGGTTTTGCAAAATCACTGTCTAGCAAATACTATGACGTTGACCATTAGCAATAGAAGCAGATATAGCCACAGGAAACACTAATTTGTTTTGCAGACAACTCTCACTTTAATGCATACTTTCCTTATCAAAATATGCAATAACTTGACTGCGGCTTTCAAGCGCGTTCTTCACTTGAGCAGAAAGAAAAGTCCTGCGGTCAGTCAAGCCTGCGGTCAGTCTTTCCAATCTGAACCAAATTCTATGTAGGATAAATAAAGCCTCAGTCTATCATGCGGTTTTTTCAACCTGTAATTTAGTCCTACAGCCTCAAGATGTCGATATAGCCTCCACAGTAAGTCATGTAATGACCAATCATTACATAATCATCTCATTACATTGCTTTAACTATCTGAATTGATCATCCCATTAACACCAAGTACATATAATCTGCTAATATGTACACTGTGAACGGCCACTGACATTAAATTTAACCCTTACATCCCTGTGAAGATGCATAACAGGATTTTAAAAGGAATTTCTTCATATTATTTCAGAGAAAATTCATAAGTGTAAATACATTATTTATATGTTTTAGTTTACCACCGCACTTTTGTGCAAATCATTTCGTAAAAAAAAAAAAAATAATTACAATTTTCATTATATCTGGATCTCACTGGGCACAAATACATAGTTCATCAACAGAAGAGAAGACATTGTTTTTTTTATTGATTTCCCGTTTCTGGCAGTGATCCCTGAACAGTATAGATATTATAAACATTTACTGTAATCTGAGTATTTGATAGATTCTGTAACATATGTAAGCTGTTTTTTTCTTTGTACATAATAAGCCCATAAGTGTTATTTATGTTTGCATGAAAGACAGAATAAATCAGTTCTTGTGCATTATATATATATGGATAGGGGGGTGCACTGAATCCCAGAGTAACCTCGATAAATACTGTACAATCTTTAATGGTAATGGGGTAGGCATTAAAAAACAGCCTTCCATTTTAGGATAACATTACATTCCAGTTTTTCTTTTTCTTACTGTGATTGGCTACAATGACAACAAGGATAGCCAGAGATTGGACAATGTTTGTTGGTCGGTTGATCTTTCTTGTGCACAGTTTCCTAGTAACTGAAGAATTGTATTCTGGGAGATGTAGTTGTTAGTGGAAGGTTTAGGCGAGGCAGATAAGCTGTGCAGCAAAATTGCTTTGCATAGTTTTAAGCATTACATTTAAATTTAGTGCGTATTGCGTATTTTCTAATGTGTAAACAGCAGGTACACAACTTATCTGGACCGCTGCTGATACCGATAGCCGATGATTATGTGTCCATATTGGCCGGTACCAATTGTATACCGATAATAATAGATGGTGCAGGTAAGCTTGTAAACTAGTAGAAAAAAGCATAGAGCCTTATATTTAAACTTTTTTGAATTATAGATGTTAAAATGAACAGATATTGTTTACTTGTTGTATTTAATAAATAATAATAATAATAATAATAATAATAATAATAATAATAATAATAATAATAATAATAATAATAATAATAATAATAATGAACTTAAATCATCAATGTCATTTAGGATTCAACCTAAAAAAGATAATTAAAAAAAGCATCAGAATAATGATCCACTCTCAGGTGATCTTTGGGTTTAATGAAGCATCAAGTCTGTTCTGCGGCACACAACTCAACTATCCTAGTGTAGTCTTCAGATATTTAAAAGCAAAAAATCCAAACACAGACTGGTTGATCGCTCGTTACACAGCACTGCAAGGAAAATTACTGACTCAGTGTTTTTGCATCATTCATAAGCTCACCTGACCAAACGTTAGGTTCTGTGCTGGAAGAAATTTAAGCATGAATATCGGTGTACATTATCGGCTAAAATAACAAAAACTGCTGATGACATGCCAATAGGCTACCAGTTATCTCTTGGTGCCATGCCAATAGCTACCAATTATCGGTGCATCACTAATTATTAGCGCACACATATAAACCTGCACAGACTCTGTCCATCCAGTGCGAAGCTCAAATATCACCTGCCCTAATAACAACTCTCCCCAATGTTTGCACCCTTGTTTTTCTGATCTAAAAGGGACTGCAAATAGCCTTAATAGCTACACCAAGAAAGCACTAAAGATTGTAAAATGCGTGCGAACGAAAACGCAAATCACACCCGCTTGAGAGTGGGCACCAAACTGCAAGTGAAGTGACTCTGATTACCTTTAATATCGCCAGACAAATACAGGATGTTCTGAGGTGAACATTAAAAAAAAAAAATTGAGTGGAGGTACAACACTTAAAGCTGCCATTATTACTGGATAATTCTGCACCTCAACCGACCAAAGTATTTTACATTCAGGAGCAACTGCAGTCTCTAATGTAGCCTTGGGACACGATTGTCTTATTTCCTTATGCCAAATTCAGCAAATAGATTTCCAGACTACTCCCACCTTATAACCAGGCATGTCTGTTTTAATTACATAACGTACTGTGTGCTAAAACAAAAAAAACAAACAAACAAAAAACATACCTTCAGGGTTACATTTGAGAGCTTTGCATGGAAAGAGCCCAGTTTTTCAGCAGAAAACACAAACAAAATGTCTGTATCTGCTACAGTTTAAAGAGAGCTTCAAGATTACAAAGTCCTGTTAGCTATGAATGGCATCTATAATACCTGTCGGATAACGACTGGACTCCTCGGAACCCCATTGGCTGAGACAGTATGAAGTGTGAACCAATAAATGCACCTACATTAGTGCCAGTTTCAGGTGCTCAGTCCTGATGTCACTGGCATCTCTAATGATTGTGGTTTACTAGCCCTGACTCTGGTTTCTTAAGTACCAGGCAAAAAAATAATTATTCCTTGGATGCACAGATTAAGAGCAGGAAGACTCTTTTGAAGGCATTTAAGGTATTAGTTGAAACCTAGACCTCAGTCACTACAGAGTGCGGGAGCCCTTGAAAGAATATGTGCTTCTCTATTTGAGCAGGGGAAAGAAGATAAAGCAGTTCAACTACTAAGTCGTGAGCAATTAATCTGACAGCTGGTGTTAGCGCAATCCCCCACATCAACAGCTCTGATGTCAATTACACTGACTTTGTACCACTCTGTGTGTGATGATAACATATTTGTTGTGAACATTTTGACTAATCACTTTCACTAAGTTTCTAGACAGCAGGAGTCAAAGGCACAACTAGCATCTCTTAGGGACAGCACAAGGACTTTGAAAAATGTCCTTTCCAGGGGATTGCTAGGCTCCACATTTTGCTGCTGTAAAGTACCAGCTCTCAGGGCTTGCTGTAACAGACAGGGGTGATGATGCTGGATGGGTTCTCCACACAGCAGTGTTTGAACCAGCATACTGAATAACAGCTAATGGAATGGTGCTATCCTGTCAAAGTCAATGGCCATACAGACATAGATTCTAATTAAATGAAGACATATTTAAAAAGAAAAAAAGCAACACTGATTTTTTCCTTCCACTTTGAATCTTCTTTCACAAACTTAACGCAAAATATATCTACAAATACGGCGTTAACATTGAACGCTTTAGAACAACCACAGTGCATTTCAAAACGGATTATGTATGCTGCCTGACTGCAAAGAAAAGCGTGGGGGGCACCCTGAGGCTAAAAGTCATTGCCAATGAAAAGCAGGTGTGACAAGCATTTCAAGAAAAATGAAATACACTGAAGAGACTCGCTTGCAGTGTTAGAAGTGCAGGTTTGTATGACCTTGGTAGACAAAAGGTGCACAGGAGAGAGCAGATCGACTGGCAACACCACTCTGTAATCCCTATCAAAGGAATTGGGTTTCATTTTGTTTCATTTCTTTAGAAATTATCTGAAGAGACAGATTTGATCAATAGCAATATCGTGGCAGCTGTCCCTGTTATCTAAAACATGAGCCCAGTGCAGGCATTTACTTTGTTTTTAACTCCTATTAGAATTACGGTTAAGTGTTCATATTAAAAAATAAATAAATAAAAAAAAAAACTGACAAACCCTCTCTGATAAATTGAGGCGCAGTGTTTCACGTTAATTTATCCTGACTTGCTCTAATGGATTGCCAAAAAGCCTAATAAAGGCTGACTGTTTTAAGAAAGAAAACAAAAACAAAAAACACATATTTATAGCAAATCTCATACACATTTACCTAAGACCAAGACATTAAGATTTGCTTTTTATATTTGATCACTCAAGACACACTTGTAGAAAGGTAGTGTAGTTATTAAGTGGAACGAGGTACAAGACTGCTCTCATATGTCTAAAGGGAGGATTCTGTAGGTTTATTCTGAAACATGTAAATGCATATATATGTTGCTATTCAGATTACAATACAAGGAAACGTGTACTGCACAAAGAACATAATTCCTTCTCTGGCAAATTTTGTGCACGGTGCAATCGCTTGCACACTCCAGACCTGATGGAATAGCTATCATCAAGAACATGGTATTTAGAAGACACTTTTGACAACAAAACTGCAGGGCTGCAATACATGAAGTAAAGTGGCCACTTCTCTCCTGATGAGAGTGACAGTCCAGTTACAAGAGATAACAACACCTACATGTACTGTACACAAGAGAGACAACATAGTTTTTATTTTATTTCAGATCAACCTTTAATTGAGCAGATAAAGAGCAAAACTATGTCAATTATTATGCATTATTTAAATAATAACTCCTAAAGTCTCAGTAATCATGCTGATATTGCTAGCTGTCATAAGTGGAGATACCCCGAGGGGACAAGGGACGGACAGAGTAAGAGAGTTGGCACATTCGTAAGATTTGTACAAACACAAAAAGTTAAATTCTTTGACAGATGTTTTCACTTGAAGTCTCTGTGAGTGTCTTGTTATAAGTGAACTAATTCTACTAGTTTCTTTCTGAGTTTTTAATTTCTCCTTTTTGACTGTCAGCCGTTGTCTTGCAGGCAGTGCGGTGACCCTCGGAAGGACAGGCACCTGACAGTGCAGACGACTTAAACTGAACTTCAATTTAACAAGAATGCAGAGAACTGAAATGACATTGGCAGCCAGTGACAACACCACTGCCTCGCATTTCAGAAAGCACTGACAGTTACACCTGAAAAACCAGGGGACACGACAGAAAAAGAAAAAAAAAACTCATTGCAAAACTTACCTTAATCATGTCTCTAACTACAAGTACAAATGAGGTTTGTCAGGGGTCTGAATTAATAGACTCTGAAATGTTTACTTATATTATCAAGTACTGTATCAACCTTTTCAGACACTATACGTCTATATTTTAAACCCTTATATGAGACTCTAATATATGACATTTGTCAGGCATCACTTTCTTGGGTGACAGACAGTTCCCATTGTGAGCTACCTATTTCTATCATTAAATGACACCAGTTTCACAGTGGCCGTGCTAGATATGACAGAAATCACACAGAGGAGTTTTTTTTAATGTAATATGTGATATTAACACAAACACATAATTAGTTTTATCTCAAGATGTATATATCCACCACTTCAAATAAACATTAAGATATAAAATATCAAAATGACTTTATGCAAACAAAAAGGCTAAATCAACACAGAAATGAAGAAATGAAATGAATGAACACTAAATGAAGACCAAGTCCTTAGTTCAGCAGTCCTGTACTCTCGCCCTCTAGCACAGTTAAGTTGTGACACTGTACACCTCAAGATTGCAAGTTGCAAGCTTCGCTCTGACAGTCAGACATTGATCCCAACTAGAGACTTGCCATTTTGTGCGTGAAACATGGGGTAGCGTTGAGGGAGCATGAGGGCAAACCTACAGTAGTAATGTGCTCTCCTTGCCTCTTGAACCAAGAGCTAGCATGCCATGACTTTCCATAAGCTACCCAGTGTCTGTCTTTTTTTCTGTATTAATAACATTTCTTCAGTTATGCCTGCACACAGTATTATATAAGGGACTGATGAGAAGAGTAGGCTACAAACATATCACTGTGGTTATCAAAGAGAATGGAAGTGGGCAAGTCATGTTCTATGAAAGGAAAATGTCACCGAGGTAGAAAGAACAAGAACAAAAAGGCTGTCACTAAGATTACATGGATCAGTGACCTTCAAGAGTCACCAGCCAGGCTTATAAAGTACTAGTGTGTTCCAACTACCTGCAAGATCATCATTAGTTACTACCACTATTTCTTATGTCAAATGTACTGGAAACATTTATCATTCTTGCTTTCTTAAAACGGACAGGATTGCTACTATGTCATTTAGCGTAGTTCTGTTAAGAATAGAATGGCCCATATCTCCTCTGAAAAAATATTTTAACACGTGGTTCCATATTCTTGGCAAGGTTGTCTAAAAGTTAACAAGATTGGGACATTACTTTCAAACAAATATAAGGACATGATTCTGCTACATCTGCAGAGAACAAAAAAAGATAAGGCGAACTCTGTAACTGAGGTTTCAGTGCCTCTTACGGCTTGTACAGTAATATTCACTGGCCATTTTATTAAGACCTGTACCTATTATCAGGTTGGATCATTGCTTGCCCTGATCACAGCCTTGACGCTACTTGCCTCTAGAAAGTGCTGGAAGGTATCTCAAGGGCAGTTAACCCAGTCAGTCATTAATATTTCATGTCGCGGGCACAGGACTGTGATGATGAATGCATCATTCAAGTTCATTCACCCTTAAGATTTACTGGTAGATCGGTCCTAATAAAGTGGTCGCCAGGAAGAGTAAGTAAAAACTAATTTTAAGCCATAATATGTTTTTAATGAAGTGCTCATAGATTTTGAAGGACTGTAATATATTAATGTGCTAGATATCCACAAATCAACTAATGCAGGGAACTTTCCCAGGATAGAAGGTAAACGGTCTGGGCCACATATGTAAAACAAAGCTATCTTTGACACTCTCTCTGTTTTTTGCACCTCCAAACAGGTGTTTGAAACTCCAGCCGATCAAGACTAATGCTAGGGCCAATAATTGAATCACTCTGATTTACTCAACCACACCAGCTTGACTGGGTAGATAAGCATTTTCATTAAATACCATCCCTTTAAGTATATACTGCAGAATGGAATTAATAGAACTGAATTAATGCATTTAATTAACTGAGACCTATTCATGCAGATTGAATACAATTGTAAGATAAAAATGTGTTAGAATTAATAACGTTTATCTTCAACTCGGCTGAGTCGAACACACGCGCACACTCAGACCCACACGCACACGCACAATCAAAAAGCTTCAATCTGCAAAACGCAGGACTGTCTTTTCCTTTCACCTGAGAGATCGATTTCAATATGGTCACAGTGCATAAGCTCCCTTTGGTTTTAAAGGCATTGATTTGCTAACATGCAGACGCCAGTGCTGTGATTGGAATCAATGCAGTCATACTGGAATTAGATCTTGCGTTGGCAATGCCAGACATGAAGGTGAAGAGGGGCAAAGCTGATTTGCTTTACCTCTGACACCCGCAGCCATAACAAAATCTGCTTTTGCTGCTTCACAGCACTGGTCTATTTATAAAACATACATTGAGTGGACAGGAGCAGATTTAATTCCCGGGAAGTTTAAATCTATGCATTATTTACAGTTTTGAGTTTAATTTAAATCCCTTCTTGTAGGAGCTGTTTCCTGTTGGTTCCACTGTGCCATCACTCACATGTTATTATCTAGATGATTAGTTATCAGGAAATCCCTTTAGAAATCAGTGGTGTTTCACTTGCGAGGCTTCATAACTGCAGAAGTAGCAATCACTGGAGCATATGGTGGAGTGACTTCTAACATTCAAATGAGCCCTGCTCCAACGTTCCATAGCACTCCTGTGGATTCCTGCTTTCCCCCGCTGCGTGTACAGAACTATTTGCATCCTACCATCACATTCTTGTTAATCGATCCAAATGCACTTGACATGCCTGACTCGTCCCATATCAGCTGGGCTTGACTTTGAGCAGTTTTTCATTTCCTGTGGCTTTGGCCAACCAAAATAATACATTCAAGGCCCAACAATGCTCGTCAGTTGTATGCAGTGTCTGCTGTTTGCAGAATGCATGCTAGAACCACTGCTTGTCAACGGAATTCAGCTTGAGCATGTTCTGTATGCAATAGTCGTGGCGCAAGCTGGATTGTTTAATGTCTGTTCAGCACGGGTATACGATTTGCAAAGGTTTGACTCTTTTCTGATCTTTTAGTCCAGAATCTGTGATAAAACTTCTTTGACAGTCAACCTGAGAGCTCTTCATTTTGGAATATCTTAACCAATGAAATGCTGTTGCAATACTGACTATATATATATAGTTATACAGAAAATGAAAAGAAAAACAGCATTTAAGCTAATTGGAAACTAGAGTCGGGTCAGACAGACAAACATTTGTTAGGCCCAGATAAATAACTTGGTTATACAGGATACACAAAGAGTACTGTAATGGAAATGAATTATATTATAATATTTAGTATGGGGGCTACTCGGCACGGTATGTTTAGAAAATGGGATATGGTTGAGAATTGAGAAGGTGGAAGCATCCACAATTCATTGTGTTCAGGACGAATTCTAACTGACTCGATATGCTCAGGCTTTGGGTTCTAACTGTAAAAGGGGTGTAAGTGTAAATACTGAAGCACTTTATTATTGATTTAAATCACAGGCCAAGCATCACACCATTTCCACAACATGATGTTCTGCAACAGCAAGTGCGTTAACAATTCCCAATTTTGTTTAACTCCTGCGTGAATAAGTCCAAGGACTCAAATGCCACCTTAATGGCTTTATTTTAGGAGAGAATAAATGTGTTATTGTTAATGGGGTGAGGATTTTGACAATGCATGCTAATGACGTTCTCCACTTTACAGCTTAGACTCTCTCCCAGTTCCATTACCATGAAACACATTGATCTGGGTATCGCTCCAAAGCAAGCCTCCGAAGTTACTCCAAGCCTTAATGTCATCATTTCATTTGAAAAGTTACCAAGCAGCTTTGCAGCCTCATTAATTTAGATGGATGACCTTTCCAAAATCAATGATTAATCAATAGGCTGTTGGCACGATCTGATCCTGAACTCCAATTAGTACCTGTCCTGCATTAAGTTTAAAAAGTCTGTTTTTTTCATTCCAGTGTATGTAAACTGCCTAATTAGCTGTTAACGGCTGTGCCACTATGTAAACTACAGCTTGTCCGTCACTACAAGAATCCATTTCTTGAATGTAAAAGATGTTCAATATCACGAAAGCACATGTTCTGCATGTATTTCATGTTTATGTAGATTATGAATGAAGAGTCTCTGATCTCTAGTTCAAATTTTTGAAAAATCATAAAATAGATGCAGCCTTCATCATTCCTAATGGGTTTTCAAACATGTTTTTAAAGTATGCCTGAAGAATATTTATGGTTCTTCTGCTACCTCCTTCAAAGTCTAGACTGCTGTCTAGATAAAATGTCTTAATGCACATGGGCTAATAAACCCATTTAAAATAAACTGATGTAATTTAAGTTGATGTAAAAATCCCAATTAATTTTTAAATAACTTGCTATAATTACTTTACACCTCGAAGGGGTTTCTGCAATAGCAGTGATAACCTTGGCAAAGAAGCATGGAGTGAAGCAGATGGATGTTTCCTGGATAACAATTGTACCTATTCATTCAACATTGGTATTTAGAGTAAGAGGTAACCACATCCCATCAATACTGACCTTTTTTTTGGTCTAAATTCAACTTTTTTTTCAGTGACTTGTATGAACATCATTTGAATTAGAAGGACAGCATAATTTATTTCATGGCATTTCACGGTCCAAACATAGTTATTTCAAGACAGTTCACGAGTAAACACTTTTAGAAATGGGAGCGTTCACGGAGAGCTACATATTACACGGCACTGGGTACTTTTCACAGAAATCATGAAATCTGTGATAATACTTGTAGGCATAGTACATGGTTATTGATCACCTGATTTGTGGTGTTAATGATACAGGTAAGCTCTGATTAGAATGTGTCAAGATTTAAAGTAGAGAGCAGTAGTATAACACAATGGTTTTAGTAGCACAATATATGTTTAATACTGTATTAGACAAGGGGGTGATGGTTTTTGGAGACCCGCTAAGTTAAACATGAGCTGATAAAAGCAAGCCAACTCTACTGGGATGATTTAGATGCAGCTATAAAACAGCTCCAGCAATTAATGTTACAGCCCAATAAAGGTTATTTAAAGCCCAGCTAAGTACAAATGCATGATGGTTGAATATTCATAGAATAATAAATAGCACTTATAAAATAGGAATTATGCTAGTAACAGGTGCAAATCTTTTGAAAGAGACCTTGCACTGGATTTTAAAAAGGATGCAGGGCTCAATCTAATACACAAATATGCCTTAAGTTTCAAATAGATATTATAGTTTTTGAGAAAGTCAGACTAAACTTAATGACATCACACAGGTCTGCAAGACTACGGCACACTATTGCCAGGGATCAGGACTAGCGTGGGGTGTCAATCTGTGATGTTTGACCTCAGAAAGCAGACCTAGGAATAGAAATGGCATACCAGTAGGAGCAGGGCTGCTTTTCTTAACCTGAGGCAGAAGAAACGACATGGACCACGGCAACAGTGATAGGCATGTACGGGCAGTATCAACCTTATCTCTGTGGTACAGTATAACCGCTTGCAAGCACGTGACTGCACAGTGTATTCTAACCCCCACAATCACAAAGCAAAACTGCTTTTTTATTTTGTTTTTAATAATTAAAAAACGTTTTGAGAGGGCTTTAGATTAGTCATGTAATTACATTGTAATACCTGGGTGCATGCTAATTGTAACTTCTCTGCAATTACTTAGAAATGGCCAGCATTTTGAACAGTATGTTGCTAGCTGATGTAATTGCATGGTAATACTATGAAGCAGTCAGTTTGAATGTAATTACACGTTTATTACATGAGTAGTCACTAGGTAAGCGCATTATGCATTAGTGTAGTTACCCAGTTACTACCATGTTATTACATGGACATGCATGCTGTGTAATTTGAACTGCCATCCACTTTCCTTTAAAAAAAAACAAGCAAAAAAACTAAAAGAGACTTCAGACTTATTGTGAAATTCAATCATAATATTCAATACCAAACAGAAAAATTTATTATAATATCCATTACGTATGTGTGTGTATGACCAGAGAAGAAAGATGTATTACCGCCGATCACCAAGTATGTTACTGAGCTTATGAATGAATTAAACAATGTGTTCTTTTGTACTTCAGTTATACGTCTCTGAAGCATTATCATTCTGATCTAAAAGAGGAGTGTTCCATTAATAATTTGCCTCACTTAAGAATTAACAGAAGCAAACATTACAGTAGGTGGACTGTTATTAATAACAGCAAGAGATACTTTCAGCAATGTGCCAGGTCCAGCCACAAAAAGCAACTAAAGGGTGCCAAGCAGAAAGCTCCTGTCAACAAATCCTGTCATGCAAAACAATGTTTTACTTACAATCTATGTGTCACATAACATAAACATTGAATTACTACAATGTTTACATACTTTGCAGACTTTATAAAAACATCAATGTCACCCACGATTTTAAGGAACTGCCATACAGCAAATACATTATTTGTATACATATACATCCTGATCCAGTGGTAATACGGCTGCTTTTCTATCTTTAAAAGTACCTTGCACTGTGGTAGCATTTTGTGTCTGCAATTGTTATAAACCTACTAAAGAATAAGTGTTTTTTTTATTTTTTTTTATTTCTTTACAAATAAAGTCACAAAAGGTTGCCCCATGCTATGCTTAAAAACACTTTTAAAGACCTTGTATGAAGATCAATGCTGAGTCTGTCAGTTTGTGAATTGGGAAGCAGTCCCATGTGTAAAAAGTTGAAAGCAGCAGGGAGTAGCGTGAAACACACTTAGTGGAATGATTGTGTTGACAAGAACTGAGAAAAAAGGGTAAAGGAAATCATTACAGAAACCTCTTGCAGGTGTCCTGTCAAGTGAAGTGAAGTGCTGAGTGGAACTGGTGATGTGATTATACAGTTCACTTTGTGCATGTCCATAGATATTTAGTGAACCCTTCGCTAGCTAAGATCGATCACATTCATGATGCAATTTGAAAATATTTTGCTGAAGTATAAGTAGTTGTGTAAGTAGTTTATAGTACTTTCCTTTTAAAAACCAGTGATGCAAATGGTAGCTTACATGCCAGTCTCTTGTATTACAATCTAAAACACAAAATGAAAGCAATTGTCTAGGTCTAAAGTGCATTTGAAAATGTGTCCAGGTGTTCTCACAAGCTGTGATTGAACTGTTGATTGATTTGGGATATAATGAAATATAAATCAAATGTCTCCACACAGAAAAATGTCATCAGCATACTTGGAAAAAAAAAAAAAGCATTTTAACATCTAAGATGCAAAAGTATTATCTGTGGCAGGGTTCATGGATATAATAATGAATACATATTGCTTAGCGTATGTTAACGAAGCGCACAGTTAAACTTTGAATTGCAAAGTAAAGGTATTCTATTGATAGAGTGATTGCCTGATAAACTCTGAACGTTGTTTAGAGTACAAGCTGATAATGTGAACGGTCTGGGCAGAGTTTCAAACTAAACTGAGCAACGCTGTGATGGAGTCTGGAGTTTGAGGTAAGTTTGTAGATAAAAATTGAACTACACTGTTTTCTGTTTTGTAGTGTTGGAGACCAGTGGCTTAACACACAGCTTTCAGATAGATGTCCAGCTACACTCAGACATTATTTCCCTTGATGCCAGCCTGGCTTCTGAAAATAGATGCACCGCTCTATTCTCAAGGAGTTGTTCAATAGCGCTACGAGAAACCCATAGGTTCACGGGAATACCAGCAGGGTCTAGTGTTCAGGATTGAACTCGCTGAAAACAAAAATTTTAAAACTTCAACTGTTAAATGTATTTATTCCAACTCTCAGTGTTACAAAACTGGAGACTGAATACCAGTTGAACTTTGTGCACTGGCATAAAATTCCCTCAAAATGCTTGAGGTTTTCTGGCTTCATTTCCTTAAAATGAATATCTATTTATTTTTCTTTATTCCAGTCTTTAAATACATTAACAGTCCAGTTTTTAGTATTTTTTCATCTTTTTTTATCTGTGCCTCATTTAATCTTATGTGTCTACTGTTAACAACTTCTGTGGCACCAAATTTTTTTTTTCTCTTTTTTCAGGTAGATTACTGTCTTCACTGGGAAAGTTGGTGCTGTACCAGATCTCTGAAGTTTTATCCCTAGATGTATTAAACAAAATGGGTGGACTGTCACTCATTTTGTGGCACTGGCTTTATAGCTAATAAATAAAATGGCAGTTTGTAATGTCATTTTTATAATGTTGTGCGTATTGATTTAAGCAGTATGAAGTGGCTCATTAGTATGCAAGATGTGTGTATACACTATCAGAAGTTATTTTATTTCCAAGCAATCAGAAGTTGTTATTGTGACTTTACTTGCAAATAAATAAATAAATAACACTTCTAGTTTAAGTGGAGATTGACCTTGACTGTCCTAATGTTACATGAATCTTATTTTTCTTGACAGTATACCCAAATGTGCCCAGAAAAAAAAAAAAAAACTCTGAACAAGAAGAAATTGGATTAGATGATCATCACTTGTTTTCTCTCTTATTCTTATTCCAGGTTTTTTTAATACCAGAGTCTAGTCCAAGCTCATCAATATAAACCCTGTAATGATAGCATCAAATAAGTGCTATTTTCCTTCATGCACAGCTTCTCATGCTACGATTCTCATATCATTTGTAGCCAAGGCTGATGGCTAGATTTTTTTTTTCCCCTGAGTCAATAATCATTTTAATCCTAATCCCTTTAAAACCTAGCATGAAACAATATTGGGTTAGAATGAGTGGTGCTAGCATAGTTTGTTTTTCTGAAGTTGGATAATTACAGCCTCAGCACAACTTAATCAATATAGAAAATACATGCATGATTTGAATGCAGAAACATACTTCTTGAAGCACATAATAATAAATAATAATAAATAATAATAAATAATAATAATAATAATAATAATAATAATAATAATAATAATAATAATAATAATAATAAATAATAATAATAATAATAATAATAATAATAATAATAATGTTTAATCTTCACTATACTGAGAAAACATGTACAACTGAACCAGCTTACCAAATCAAACTAAACCAAGCTCCTATAAAGTTTTATAAATAAGAGTTTTAACATCGTCGAATCATGCAACGCTGAAAGAATAAGCAATGGCTTCAAGCACACAGCTTCACATTTCTTTTCTTTAATTATAATCTATTCAATCATCTTGTACTACAATTGTGATCAGTGGGGCATCTTGATTTATTTGCTTTTTTTTTTTTTGCTTTATTTATAATGATATGTGCTTTATCCAACTTCTTTGTGTTTACTGACAGAAAGATCATAGCAAGCTTCAAAGTTGCCTCGAGTATAATCACTTGATTGCTACTCATCAGCTACCCAAGCTTCCATTATCTACACTGTGCGAGTGTGCTGGGCCTGTCAATCATATTTTCAGTGTAGCTAAATTACATTAAATTGGCCTAAGACCTATTAAAGGGAAATGGAGGGATTCTTAGCACAAACATAAAATAATACTGACAATTGGCAACAATCTGCACACATTTTGAAAGTGTACACATATGCTAATAGTAATTATGTATGGTGATAAGTCGTTTTCAGTAAGGGGGTAATGTTTCTTTGCCAAGCTGATTACTGGGTCAGAGCACTTTCACCCCTGAATAAAATTAGTTTTCTGTCTTTGCTGCCTGAGCACCATGTGGGCAAGTTTTCTCAAGCATCACTTTGACAGCTCAGTATTGGCTTTGGACATGGATTTATAATGGAAGGCAGGCAGAATAACAGCTTCCATGTCCTTACAGTTTGAACACCAAATGGGACGAATAGTTTGGGTTTGAAACGTAGACGCATGTTTCTCTGCAAGACCTATATATCTGAAGTATCTTAGTCATAACATAAGGAGAGCTGGTTGAATAAATCTTAACTAGGGCTTTTTGTTTTTTAACTTATAAAAACCGATAAAACACCCAAGATAGAAAAAAAAATGAAATCGGTGCATATCCAACAACAGTAGAAAAACACTGGAAATGGTTTCTCTAAACTACAGTAACCTACACAAACTTTAACAGTGCAGCTGGGGACTTCCAAATTGAAGAATGACATACACAAACCAAAGGACCTTCAAAATAAGAGTGGTAGTGCTGTAGAGGATAGAAAATGGACTTACCTTTTAACTTTGCTTATCGTTTTACTGTAAATAGTGTTTCTGTCTTTCCAGTACCATTTTATATCAGTAACTATATCCAGTTGCCATGGGTATACAGGAAGAAAGAAAAAAAAAACCCATCAAACTAGGCTGTTTTTATTGTTTCAGCAAATTGAACGAGATTATAAAGCTGGATTTTTTAAAACTATGTTTCTTTTTTTTTTTTTTTTATCTCTGCTACCTAATAGTGGTAAGTAAATGGGAATTCAGACCTCATCACATTCCACTTGAAAGCATCATTTTCCTAATCGCCAAACAGCCCAGACTGGAATTGCTTATGTCTGAAGAGGTCCCTGGCAAGTTTTTGTATACATCTATTCTCAGGCAGAAGAAACAAATAGCACCCATCCATCATCACAATGATGCTGCACTTGACATGCCTGGAAAATGTGTACAGCAAGACTCCAGTCTTGTGATCGCAGTGTGCTATAAATATTTCACAAGAGCTGAGGGATCAGTGTATTGCAGACTGCACAATGCTTCACAAATTGAGTGATATTGTGCATTCTTTAAAGTCACACTCATTGTGTTTCATTTGAACTCAAACTGGTGAATTGAAAGAAACAGAAAACTCATTCAAAATGAGATGGCAGGAAAACATCAACAATGTTTTTTTGTTTTTTTTTCAGTGTAGAAAATATATACAGGGATTGTATGTATAACACAACTTTTTCTCCAGATCTTTCTTCCCTCAAGGCCAAATATGAAGTTAGAAAACATTTTGAAAAGTCACCTCAGACTTGATAACAAGGCCAAATAACAACGGCTACCCAAGGCCTGCTTATTATAAGAATAAAAGACGAGCTCGTCTGTCAACAGTAGCTCTTGGCATTAAGGCTCCCACAGAAAATGTCAGCTCAGATAACAACAACTGTAGATTTTGCATTATCCAATTAACCAATTGAGAAAAAAAATAACAATACAATTCTGTGTTTGGTCACTCCCAAATACTGTAATATATAATCCTCTTCCCCCCACAAAGTAATCAATAAAACCACAAGGATCATGTTTGTTTTTAGTCAACAATGCAAGCCCATACACAATCCAAGCTTAATGCAAGAACTATGCAAGGATAAGATTATTTGACCAAACAGGCATTATCCATGTAGTAATATTTTTCTAAATTTAAATCTTGCAATATCCCTTGTATAATCCAAGCTTGGCATTTGCAAAAGTCATGCTTGAAGCCCTTCCCTGCCCTTGTATCACACTTGCATGGTTTTTGCAAACAGATCAGATATTAGCATAACAGAAACAGTTATCGAATGGCTACTTTCTGCACCTTAGTTAGCTTCCCAAACCCATGAGCTTGAAGCAGAGTCCTACCTCTTGAGGAGAGATGTCTCCATGTCACTGTGGGCTCTGGCCTTCCAACAGCAAGACACATGAGGGTGATGCTGCTTCCTTCGTTCACTGTGATGTCAGTGGAGATGTTTGCAATCCTCGGGGGGACTACAGAAGAAAAAAATATGTACATATAACTTTCATTTTTTATTAGGCATTTAGTTAGTCCAATTGTACTCACTTATTTTTATTTTTTTTGCGAGCAGAACAGCAAATATACCATGTAATTGGACAATTAAAATACAAAAACAATCATGCTCTATTTATTTAGCCATTTCATTGTTGTTTCTGGGTTTTTTTTTGGTTATTATTTAACCAGATCACCCACTGAGCTTGATCAGCCACAGTGCATAGGTAACAAGCTCAGGTGTGCCTTATTCAACTCCTAGTAAAACCAGGCATGGACAAAACTGCTATGCAATGGAAGTCTGATTTCCATCTATTTCTATACGGGGTTGGCTGCAGAAACCACGGGCTGGGAAAAGACGTTGAGAGGATTACCTTTCTATTCCATAAATGCACACACCCTTCAAATAAAATAGAAATACACAAAGTCACTTCTCTTCGCGAATGCTTCAACCTTTTGAATGTCAGCCACAATGCAAACCAGATGCATGTTATAGATTCATTTGTATGAGCTTTGCATGCTCTAAAGTTCACTGGACCTTATCAGTGTCAAGGACTTCAGTCTTCATTCCTGGGGTTTAATCTGCCTTGAGGCTAACAGGTTTCTGCATATCACTGCCATTTGGAATCAGTGCTTGAATGAGCTCTGTTCACATGCACCACTGTTTTGATGTATAAAAACCCCACTACATGCCTGTAATTAGTCTGAATGCTTGAATAAAATAAGAGTAAATAAATACTGGTAGATGGGCAGTGTTGAGTGATAAACTGCCATTACAGACTGTGTCCTTTGTCTGTGAGATGGGATGGGGTTAAAAGCTTTAAAACCACAAATGCTGAGGGGTCTGGCTCTGTTGCATTGCAGTTAAAGTGCTCACTTGCGGTGTGTGGGGTCACCAGTTCGTGACCAGCGTCTGCCCTGTCACATAACACAACTCTTGAATGTTGAAGTCTTCATCTTCCTGCAATTAGATGGCTCAGGAAATAAACAAGTCTTATTGAATGAAATATATCTCCTTGCCATTGTACTTTTAAGATGCAGGTTACAGGTTTTTTGTATAAATTACAGATCAGTATCAGAGGATCTTTCCAGAGGACGGTACCAGCACAGCTAGCAAATTATCTGTAGAACCAGCAAACTGACAAGCTGTCTGCCTCAACTTGAATTTCCATCAGTGCCAGTAACTTAATTAAAAAACCCTGGCTTAAACGGTATAACATAACCCATGTTTTCTTTTTTTAATTTTTTTTTTTTTTATATATAAATGAACAGTATAATAAAAAATAACAATCTACAACATTCCAACCTAAATTAATATCTGTTCTAATCAAGCTTGATTGTTGACAATGCTAGTCTTCCACAGCAAGCTACAGAAGGAATATATTTTAATAATCTTAAAATGGAAAGCAAGTTCTCTGAGATAAAAGATGTATACAAAGCCGGGAATGAAGAAAAGCCCGCCGTGCTTTGCAAAATTGACGGGTTCATTTGAAACGGGTCCTGTTGGATGTTACCTTTGACACTTACACAGCACGGCTGCTTGTGTCTGAATGCTGCCAAAGCATTAATCATGTTAAAACCGTAGCTGCTGTGTTAAAGTAGGTGCAAAGGAGAAGGAACACAATCAATTTTAATCTTATAAAACTATAGCAAGAAACTGCCCAGAACAATATTGCATCGCTTCTCCCTCGGGGAAGATCGACCTTTGTTCTTAAAATGGTAGTTGGGTTAGTTTGTTCAAAGCATAAATACATGTCTTTAGGGATACATGTACACAAACCAAGAATATGACACATTTGAAGGGAATCAGATATATCTCTTTTAGCTAGGGCAAACTACCCAAGATTATTTTAGATTAGATTGTGCCTGCCTGTCCATCTGTCTGTTTGTTTAAAATGCCCAGTGGCTTTCATGTGAAGGCCCGTTGAAAAACAGAAAAGGAAACAAAGCCATTTAGCCTGAAGGTATGACAAGGAGAGTTGGACAACCTTCTTTCAGTTGCTATAGAGGGACCAGCGAGCCAAAGTAAGTTGAAATTCGCTCTTTACCATGTCCATAATAGCAATTTAATGGTAGGTTAGTTCCTAAGGGTTCATCTAAATGACTGTACATTCTGTCTTTTTTTTTTTTTTTTTTTTTTTTTTTTTTTTACTTTTTTTCTTATATTGATTGAAAATCAACCATGCAACTTGTCTGAGGATGACTTGGTCTGCATGTCCATTAATTCAATGACCATTTGTGTGTACAGCCCCTGCTGAGCTAAGAACAGGCACTTAAAACATGATTGTACCCTCTTGAGGGCAATGTTATTATTTTAGAAGTTGTTTGAACAGAATTGCCTGCCTTCTGCTTTATATTCCTCTTAGGGGGGGGTAGACCATTAAAGATCGGGGGAATTAAAAAGACTGAGCCAATACATGTTAAAATCGCAACATTAATATACTGAGCACAGTCCCATCTTTAGACTAAGACAACCAGGGGTTCTCAATTAATGCTGTGTAGTTCCCTTAAACCGGTTTCTTTTCATTTTTAATTGACAGGCTTTCAGCTGCAATACAAAATGATCACCACAAATGTGCAGCCTGTGTCTAGCATCCTAGGCTCATGTGAAATTTTAATTGTGCCACACAGACAGCCGAGAGACAGGTTAGTCCATGTATCATTGGGTTTTGATACTCTAAAAAACTTGTGAGCAAGTGGTATAACAATTTGCTTTCTAGAGGTCCAAAATTCACATGGAGCCTTGAAATCATACTCCCCTTCAGTCTTAAGAGGTACAACAGTGACCCTTTTAAAAACAAAATCAACCACCAGATTGAAATGTGTATTGTGAAACAGCACACGTGCCCTTACAAACGTTTGCCCCAGTAAATGCGTACGATAATTTTGCAGTTTCCCCAATGATTTTCCCTTTGCCATAGTATGCATTTACCACTGATTATAATGGTGTGCTTTTTTAAATATGCTTTACCGTGCTTTCACTGTCCTTTATTACACCTTGCTATGCTTTTACTATGGGACACTTTTATAACAATTGTCTTGGTTTTATGCAATGTTCTTTTTCCAAGTTTTGTTAATTAGGTGGGCGACAAATTATATTGCGTTTTCTGTAAAATGGTAGTTGTAATTTTACTCCAAAGAACTAATGGGTGCAAATTATTCTTTTGGAAATCCTGAGCAATGGCAGCAGCAGAAAAAAAGACTAAAAAAACTGACAAAGAAGAGCTGGGACAACAAATTAATGGATTTGCACTTCTGAAATGTTTAAAAAAGAGAACAAAAGTCCATTAATGCCTGACACAGTTTGGGCGATTGCTTTATCAAAGCTTTGTCTGTGGGACTAAGTGACTCCTCAGAGGATTCATTTAATTTACAGAGAGGTTTATTAGTTTAATTGCTGAACAGTCAAGATTTCAAATACTCTTATTACTGAGCACCAAGACAAATAAAGCACAATGAAAACACGTTTGACTTGAAAATATAACCAACTTATGAGACTTGGTATTTATACTCCAGATACAGTCTCGCTATCACACGTCGTATCATTCCTAATCAGTTAAGATAACCTTTTGGCAATTGCCATAGGCTAATTAAATCTTTTCTTATCAGTATTTGACGCATTTGGCATGTGCATTCACAGCTGGCTTTGATAATTAACAGTATATCCTTAGTTGAAGTGTTGTAAGCCTATCTGTAAGTTCCTTCTATAGATATGGAGTTTGAGAAAGGATGTAATTCAAAGAGTGACAGAGAGCAGATATGTTGTTACCAAGCTTAGCAACTGTGGGTGAGCAAGCCAGCACACTGTAAATCTGGAAACGTCTGTGGCAGCTTCAATTTTGCAGTCATCTCACAATAGGCATATTTATGGGAACACTATCTGCATATGCACATAAACTCAGTGCGGTACAAATATGTGCAGCACAATAACATGCTAGCAAGCAGGTCATGAGTTTACAGTAGATCACTAAACTGTACCAAATCTATAAGAATTTTAAAAGTTACATTTTTGTGTGGGTCAGTTTATGTGGATAGCAATTCGATTGGGCACCATTAGAAGTCTACAGATATTGAATGAACACTGTTACTGGTCACTGACAAAAAAAATTGAATTACAGTAGCACAGATTTGTACAATTCTGCTTGTAAGATTATGGGAAATACATAATCCTGTTTCTGCAAAAGGGAAGCCTTGAGCCCCTCTGTAGAAACATGTCTCACTTACTGCCCTCACAAGGCTAACAGCCTCTCTTTCACTCTTACAATGCATCACCTCGGGAACCTCCATTAACTGGAGCCGTGCCCCAACAACCAGTCCCACACTTTCTAATTGCCAATTAGGAATCACCAAGGTTATATTTATGGTGAATAGTTTAGATACTTTGCGCCCTGGTGCTCAACACAGTACATCATTCTACAGACAAAAAACTAAAAACACTAAAACCATGAAAACAATAAATCCACAGTGTTTAGTTAACATGTTATCTTGTAAGTATCATTATATACATATTTAGGGAACTATATTTTACACACACTGATGCTTGGTGTTACAGTATATTTCACAATAAATCTACTTTAAATGCCAGAACATGTATCATTATTAATATTGGCATTGAATTAGCATTAATATATTCATATTCATGTGTATGAAGGTAAACATAAACACAGCTATCCTCCAGGAGATGAGTGCAGGGGGAATTCTACTAAACAGGAAAAAAAGTGTACAGTAGCATACAAAACAATGAATTATTGCCCTATATGGTCATAAGGCAATGAAGCTTTAAAAGACCCTTAGCTGACTGTGGAATGCCAGAGAATGTCAAACTATTTCACACAGTCAATAGGTGTACCCTGAAGACTGGTAACTGACTAGCCTTTTCCACTCGTAGACAGTTTCATTGCATCAGTCTATCTGCATGGATTTATCAGTAGCATTTATTATAATTGCTCAACTGTTACCTCTGGGGGGAGCAGGTAAACAAGCTGCTTGTATAAAACATGCTGCTTGTGTACTGGCTTGAATGGCAACAGTTTTGTCTACAGTAATACTGCTTCCTATTCAGTGCAATAATAGAGAAGCCAATGACAACACCTTTCTGTCAGATAGCTTAGCAGGCCAAGCACATGCGCCCATGGGAAACTGTGAAGTTGTGTTGCCCCTGTGGTGCCCTTGCTTACCTTTCCTGATCATTTTTCCCTCCAGGAACTGGAGGTGCAATTGCTGGTGCAATTCTCTGTGGGCAAATCGTGTAATGTAGCAACAAAAGCATGGCTAAGTGTAAAGTCAATACTCCCTAAACCCTTTTGAATGGCACTTCTAATGGCGATAGTGCAGAAACTAGATGCATTGGAGAGCCCATAATGTAAATGATAGTTAAGAAATAATTCACCTTTTTAGTGGATTCTTTATACAGCTTTCGATCTCTCAGAGGGGACTTGGATGAGTAGATAAGTCTTCTCTTCTGAGACACAGTAACTTTGTATGCTCTGAGCAAGCAACTGCTTTATGTAATATCTATATGGGTTTTAAGTCATATCAAAGATCAATCTGAAGAAGATACAGTCAAACTATCATATCTCTCGGGCCGTTCTTCCAAAAAACCTTAATATCATCCCCTAGTGGGATTAAAAAAAATAATAATTCAAAGAGGTTTTACGCTGAATTATTTAAATCTTCTCAGCTGGGTCTCAATGAAGGGTTTGGTGTTTTTATTAGCTTCCTTTTGATTTTAGCAGCCAGCCTTGCTCGTGCCTGGATGGAAATGTCACCAAGCAGAAACAAATGAAAGGACCAAGAAAACAGTTCATGCAAAAACCCTCCTGAGATTAGCGCACGTTTCAAGAGGAGGGCATGAACTGAAGCGCAGGCACCTTCTGCGAGAAAACAGAAATACCGTCCACTGAACACTGGACTTACAAACCTTTTAATAGCCTTTCTATTCACAATATAACAATTACAATCCGGTTCAATGAACAACAAGGTGCATGTTCAGACTGCGTAAAAATCCCATTAGAAAAATATAACTAGACGTTGCCTATATCCTCTTAGGTCATTTTTAATTAAACTCTATGCACAGTTCAAGAAGTTTCCCTGCCAAACAGATATGCATGGTTCTCAAGCAGGAAGGGATGCTGGAAAACATGTTCAAGGGCGAAGTCACAACTTTGTTATTTCGCTGCTGATTTTACTTGAGTTTGTTGAATACAATATTTGTCGAAAGAAACCCCACCGCACTTTGTCAATAAGAAACGAGATGGATTAAAAAGAAAATGTTTTGAACGTGGTATAGTTATTTATTAACACAGAGCGGCTGAGTAGCATAATCATGCGTGGAACATCAACCCTGCTTCAAACATTTAAACGCTGTCATTATAATTGTGTAAATCACATGATGAATGGTTCTTATGTCCACGATCATGACTGTTTATTCAGAATTACAGACACCATTGATTTCGTGATGGATTGGGATCTTTTTCAAATACACAGATTAAAATGCAATTAAAGGCTTAATAAACCACAATGAATGGATTGACTTCCTTTGTCCTGGCAATGATAGTCTTTATTTTGTTGAACAGGCAACATTTCTGTAGTATACTGTAGATGAGACAGTATTTGGAATGAATGAATGAATGAATGAATGAATGAATGAATGAATGAATGAATGATTCATCAGCCTGTAAAAATGTTGACATAATACTTTTAATAAAGAAAAACATTAAATAATGTGTCAACCACAAATGATCCCTTACAGTATGCTATAACTTGCATGTATACATTTGAAAGTACCATGGACTATAAATGCTAGGATGCATATGAATCACCGCCATGAATCAGACAGTGCTGGTACCTCCTGTAAAATGAAATGTAAAAGGAAATCAATCACAATAGCATACATAGTGTTGAATAGAATTACCAACCCAACCCCAGTCTGTAAAGACCAAAGAATAGGTAACACAAGCTCTGTCTAATCCAAAGTCCCAACGAACTGATCAGAAGGAATCATGTTTAAGTTCATGCCCTCTTCCAATTGGAAGTCATCATTATATTTTTAGCGAGCTGAAGTTTGGTCCTGCGTACAAAATGCAAGGGGTCACTAATGAAACTGCCTCTAATGCGTTGAGCAGACTGATCTCTGAGCTCTCTCTCTCCTGTTTCTATACAGTTAATACTGTTGAATGCTTCAAATGCCTCATTACCCTCCCCTGGAACCAGGAGAGAAGCTGCCTCTGAATCTTGTAATGAGTCCCTCTGCTTATTACAAAGAAGAATACTGAACCCGGATGGAAACCTATTCATTTTTTTAGGTTGTTTGTCTGTGTGTGTGTGTGTGTGTGTGTGTGTGTGTGTGTGTGTGTGTGTGTGTGTGTGTGTGTGTGTTAAAAGGGATTCTTCAATACACGAGAGCAGGAATTTGTCCCTGAAGAATCCACAATGAATTTGCCTTCCTGACTCAAGACTCTTGAGGGCTTGCTGCTATTAGGTTTGGCAGACAACCACACTAGAGACATTATTCCTTGCTTAATGTACTAAACATGTGTACAGATTCCCAACGCTGTGGAAAAAGATCATTTTAAAAAGCATACCTTGTCAGAATGTGCACATTGGACAAGGCAAATAAAAAATACGTTTCTGCGTTTTATGGTTTATAGCAGCAAAACCACTAATTGCATTGAGCTCCTACTGTGGAAAGTAAACAAAGAAGTACAGATGTAATTCATATGTAG
>NC_054569.1:2349560-2424560 GCF_017654505.1 Polyodon spathula | reverse complement strand
TAGGTAATTTGAGATATAATCAGTGGGGGCAGTTAAAAAACACAATTGATGTTCCATGTTTATGCCTTCTTTAATTTTATCAATCTGTTTTAAATTGAGGCTAGCCCACCCTTCAAGAGGCAAACACTATGCCACACAAAACCGCAGAGTGCATCAGATCGGCGGAATCCACAGCAAAGAGATTCCAGACCGATTCAATGTGAAGGGCGCTGTTTCTGACTGGCAGCAGGTCGCTGAGGGATTCGCACTGCACATTCTGGTTGACCCAGGGATCAACATCTGCTAGAAAACTTCTAGAAAGTCTCCTTCTTGGCCTCGTCGCGTCGAGCCTTTTCAAACAGCTTATTGTTCTGAAAAATTTCCAACAGTTATTTTCACTTTGGCTCAGAAGCGCAGGGTTTCCTGCCGCCACACTGTCACTTCCTATATTACAGGCATGATTCAACCTGATCCTTAAAGTCATGGTCAGCATGACCTGGGGGATCAGGTGGCTCCTGCAGTTATACTAGTAAAAGTATACAATCCTATGACAAATGTGCTGTCTAAAAGGCTTTATCAACGTCTTTGATTGTCTGTAACCAAGGACATAACAGAGGACAGAGGACAACAAGGTATGTCTACCAAGCTTAGTGTTGTGAAATTAAAGTTTGGAAAACAAAAAGATCAAGAATAAAATTATATATATATATATATATATATATATATATATATATATATATATATATATATATATATATATATATATATATATATATATATATATATATATATATATATATATATATATATATTTATTGGTCATAACATATTTGTCACAAAATTGTCATTGTATGTTATCTAATGAGGCCTCAAAGCGGAAGAAACATTAAACTTTCATGATCCAGATTCAGACTACAGAAGCTTGACTATGGGTTTGGCAAAAGGTTCTTATTAGTAAGATTAATCAAAGTTGCTACTGTACCACTGCTGGATGCAAGAGTTTAGAAATTAATGATATGCTCACATTTTTCTTTGTAGAGACTGAGAGATCCGTGAAGGAGGATACATTTATTTGAATATCTATCTATAATTACAGAGCTACATATGTCGATCTGTTTGATTACCCGTTTGATAACTATATATATAGTTGTTCTTTACTGTCGCATGCAACAAACAAGGGAACCATGCTATGTCAACTTAATAATTTAGGATGTTTTTAAATAACAGCATGCCAAAAACTCTGAAACATTTTTTTATCTTTTAATTTCACAGAATGCCACCTCGTGGAGAAGTGATACCTGTGCATCCTGTTTGACTGATTAAAGCTTGTACTTTCTGGAATCCAACACCGATAGCTACCAGTGTTTTCCTGTAATTGACTGTGTTCAATTAATTAGAGGTTTAATTTGTTTAAGTCATACACGAATACACAAAATATCATTATCTGCTCACGGTCCGAGTGTGAATTTTTTTTTTTCCTTCAAGGCCTGGAACGTAATTAACCTCGAGGAGAGAGTGACAGAACAAATCAGTGTCCTTGTTTTAGTAAATGTGTCCACAATGGCTGCTTTTCCATTAACCTTCGAGAAAACAGGAAGCTTTCTTGTGTGTTAGAAACTCCAATTTCATGCATTCCATGGATTGAATTTTAATTGAATTTGCTCTCCATTTTCCATCGTTACTGCCATATTAATTCACCCAAGGTTTCCTGCATGTTGCTTTTATTTAAAGTTCTAATAAGATTGTGGCATGCTGGGGCAGGGAGTCAGGGGAATAAAACACATTGCGTTTGTGTTTTATTATGTATGTTTTATTTTTTGCAAAGGTTAACAGCTTCATTTTTCTTTGGTACTTAACTTTCTTTGACCTCCAACCCCACCTCTGTGGGCAGAACATTGAGGTTCACTGAACTGCCAATTAGTGTCCATACTGTTTGATGTGGATTGCATGATTCATTTGACCTTATCTCATTGTTACCTGGCCAGTGTTAGCTGTTCTGGATTCAGTTTCACTTTACAAGCCTGCCTTCTTTGTATAGCCTAGAAGAGACTGCTGTCTAAGACTCTCAATCACCATAATAAAAAAGCAAATCCAAGAGTCAATCAAGCACATAACCCTTTTCTCTTGATTTTATGGGATTTTATCAACTTTGAAATGATTGTGCCTTCCTTGGCCTTTTTATGTTTTATGTCAGTAAGGTTAACTTCCCTGTGCCTTCCCTGTTCATGTGTTTCATGCCAACAAGGCCACTGGCAGTAAAGCATATCCATCTCTACACAACCATCACTGCATCATGCCATTTTGTTTGAGGATCTTGGTGTAATAATGAGTTAACAATACTGATATCAGTATAAGACATGTACTTGCATGTACTTATTTCTGCAGAGTTTAGTGGGGGCTATATAAATATTTTTTATTCTCGATTTTGTTCATTTAGGGCCAGTGTCATTAATGGGTATTACCCTTTCCAGGGTAAATCTGTATCTTAAATATATTGTGAACTAGAAATTCCAGCAATAATAACTGAAACACACCTGCAATGGTTTCTTGCTTCTTAGTAATCCACGTAAATGCTAAGAGCTTGATATTTTTCCTAATGCAAAGATGCTACAAAATGGAGGGCGTTAGGAAAGTAGATATTTGATACTAAGCCACTTGCAGTTTCAGCAATTTGGCAAACACTTGCCAATCTGGTCTATAATTTGTTTGGTATTCAGAAAAATGTATATCATTAAAAGTTTTGCATTTTAAAACCGAGATCTCCTTTGAGCAAGGTGACTTAGCTTTCTAAGGGAATTTTGATAATTATTCTCCATGCCTACTGTTCAAGGTATTCTTCTTCAGAAGAAATCCATTTCTAAGCTATGTAATGTACATGTGAATGAAAGCAATCAAAATTGGCATGAGAAAAAAAACCCGAAAGAACCACTGAATGAGATGGCAAACAATCAAATGAACAACAATTATTGTCAGTGCATTCTCAGCATTCATAAATGTGTAATTCCTGTCAACGCAATTTAACAAAGAATAAGACAGAAGACCAAAAAAGCAATTTGAATTTTCTATGGCTAAAGTTTAGAAAAGTGGAACAGCGCTGTCATAAAACAAAAAAATAAACAACTTCACAAGGACAAAAGGAATGAATGTTAAATCTAGTCACAAAATGAACTTTCAGAATATTCTAGAACTGAGCTACTTGGAAGTAAAAGAAGGAAAGAAAGAAAGAAAGAAAGAAAGAAAGAAAGAAAGAAAGAAAGAAAGAAAGAAAGAAAGAAAAAGAAAGAAAGAAAGAAAGAAAGGAATTATCATGAGCATTGATTGGCATTTCTCATGTCTCCAGAATCTTTGCAATATCCCTACAAGTCTTGTAAGTAATTGGCTTAAATCAAAGTTTATCATATCATGGGCACTGGCATACCAGTCACATGCACTGCTGGGTACTGGAAGAGACCCACCCCAGTGTGTAAACCACCAGTCAACACAGCAAGGCTCATTTGCACACGTTTGTTATTGAGTTTCATCAGTGCCTCTGTAGAAACGGTTTTAGACAAAGCTTTTAATCTATGTCAGTGTCAACCACTGTGATTAAGTGGAAAACACCAGGTGGATGTCCATGAAGTTCACTATTTTGATTCAGTGCCTCAATATAACCGCAGCTCACATGGTAATATTTAAAGCAAGGAGACATTAGGACGGTGCTGAATGAATACCCCCAGAGTGCTTTTTACAAAAAGTAGGCAAATTCCCTAATGTAATCACTTCAGAGGCTACAGGAACAAGAGAATCTATTGTTTCCAGGTTTCAACTGTGCTCTGAAAGATTTTCAACACTAAAAAAGAAAAAGAAAAATCTTATAAAAAAAATAAATAAATAAATCCCATATAAAATGAGCTGTCAATAATGCTGGGGAAAGTTTTTTGCTAGAACACTTTTTCCAAACCCTATAAGTGACCAGCCTGTCAACTTGCTCAGCATGTCTTTTGTTAAAAAAAAAAAATCACTCTGGCTGTTTTTGGATATTCAATTTATTTATTCAATACTGCATGTTATGCACTGCGATTGGGAAGCACGTTCTGACAGCATGATAATGCCACTGCAGTAGTTCTTAATAGTTTGTACCAGTTGGCAAAAAGTAGCTTGCACCTCATAAGTGCAACACAACATAATTTACTGATAATGAATGTTATAAGGCAATTGTGTTTTACATACTTTGAATATAATTGCATAACTGTATTCATGTGCTGTGTTACATGGTGAAAGACCATCACTGTATAGTTTAAACTCAAAGGATCAGTTCAATTGTATTCAGACATAGCCGCTTACAATTTGTCCAACAGTAATCTGTCTTTCAGCGTTCTGCTGTATTACTTAGGATAGGCAATTATTTAAATGCAGCTTGAGATGTACGTGCAATTCCCAGACCAGCTCAGTAAAATGTTTGCCCATCAGTAGAATTTTTCAGTCTACATAAAGATGGCCATCTGTTGTTTGTATGCTGATTAATCAAATCTTCATTTAAACTGTCAGTATGTACCACCTAACTCATTTGGAAGTTAATTGTTTTCTTTTTAAATGTTTTCACACAGAAAACTGTATGCTCTTGCCAGATATATTTGCGTTTCCAATTCAAAACTGTTAAGTGCATCATTTGTTTTAGCTGATTGAATTATATTTTGAGATTCTATTTTTTTTTTTTGTGATACTGCAAATATGCTACACTATATCTAATAATCAATCCAAACTCAGTCTAAAGCTTGAAATGTTTTGCTCTGTGTGGTGTATTTAATACATACATCCCTCCTGGAAGTGACAATACAGATGTATAGGCACCAGTCTGAAACCCATTTATCTACTTTGCATAAGCTTTATCATCATTATGCTTTATCAGAGTCTGATCTGAGTCACAAACATGTTTACATTTAACAAAAGCTAAGTAATCTTATTTGAGTTGTTAATGGTAATGCTTGAGTACAAGAATGTCTACTCTGCTCTACTTCCTTTGTTCAGGGAGAAAAGTGTGTGAGACCTGAGTCAAAGACTTTGAAATACTGAACCCTATAAAGCAGTGAAGAGACAATGTCTATCAAGCAAGTCCAAGCTGCTTAGCTGCTGGTGTCAGAGTTTAAGTAGATGATCCTTGCCAATGGCACTCCCTGACTATGAATAACATTTTCCCCTCCAAAGAACAGGGTCTTTCTGTGTATTGCCAGGGCATGAGCTGTCCTGACTCCATGCTTGGCTGGTCCGCCTGCACCACGTCTCTTTATCAGACTTGCTGATCTGTGAGAAACGGAGATGTTTCTGACACTTTAATTGATTGCAGTAAGATATCCTGCCCTAGGATCAGTACTTATTCAGTTTACTTCACGACAAGGTTAACTAACCAGACTTCCGAGGATTCTATGGATTTGCAGGACAGCTGACCAGAAACCAAAAGGTACACATGTTTTAAGCAGGAATTGACATCCGGATGTCTAATCAAAGTCTAAGAATATCTGTCACTGTTAAACGGAATTCTGGAGAAACCTTAAATGACATATTTGAACTCCTGAAATAAAGACTTTATTTCAATAGCCAAGAATACACAGCTACCCAGGAATACACAGAGATGCAATATGCAATCCTTGCATATACCTACTTAGGATGGAAAGATTTAGATCCAATAAATGATCATTTCAGTCAAGGCTTGAAAAAAGGCAGAATCCCTTCTACCTTAATATTCGGTATGGTCCAGATTTGGAGTTTGTGCATATGTCAAGCGTTTTCCTGTTAACTTATAAGATGATGGTTTGGCTCCTCTGTTTTGTTATACAAGTCTCATAGCCATGTCCTATATGTAATTACTTTGTTATTATGATGTACTTGCTGTATAGTCAGAGATACCTAATGCAAATTGCTATCCAAGGCTTTTCATCTTAATGATGTGTTGCTGTTTTTATATGAAATGTACTCACTGCAGAGATTGATTTGAACTTTTGGTATGGCTCCACAAAAGGATCGGGGGAAAAACCCAATAATCTATTACATTACACTATGAGTGAAATGGAAAACATGTGTTGTAATAGAAACTAGATCATGGTGGGATTTATCATTTCTTCCAAGTACTGCTTTAAAGTTCTGCACATCTGGGCTCCCAAGTGGCGCAGTAAAGTAAAGGCGCTCCGCGTGGATGTGCCCCATAGCCACGAGACCGCAAGTTCAAATCCAGGCTATGTGACTGCTGACCATGAGGTGGCTCACAGTGAGTCTGCAGTGTGTAAAGATGTAGACAGCTAACACTTTGGAGGACAGCCCAAACGTAATTTGACATTACTAAATTGTGGAGAAAATAATTTTAAAAAATTATTGTCGATGACGCAATAAAAAAAACAAGAGAGTTCTGCTCATCTTTCCCAGTGGAAGTCTGTCAGGGATACATGCTTTCACCTGTCAATGTGTTTCCACAGTCAACAACAGTAAGTGAAAGGAATATAAATAAAACAAAAATAAAATGCCAAGGTAGATAACGGTCAAAATCAGACATTGGCTTTGAAAGGCTGATGAGGTTTGATAAAAGCATTTTAATAGATGTGACACCACAAGCAACCTACAGCATTACTTACAGCTATATATATATATATATATATATATATATATATATATATATATATATATATATATATATATATATATTATATATATATATATATATAATATATATATATATATATATAGAAGAATACCATTTTTCGGTACACTTGGCTCAACAGAATGTACCATCTTCCATTATGACTTTTCCCATTAAAAACAAAGAAAAAAGGCTCCTCTCATGAAAAAGTATAAGTTGCATTATTATGCAATTCAACTCTACATTGCTAATTGCACCGAACACTCTCACAGACAAAAATAATTAACTTCTGTTGAACAATCTGAATGCAGCTCTACCCATTAACGAAAACACAAATTGTTTGCCTTATGCAAACGAAAAGGAAGTAATTATCAGGAGACACATGTTTAGGTGATTCTGATGGGTGTATGGGATCTTGTGCAAGACAAAGACAATGACTTTTTAAAGCTCTCTTCATTCTCCTAATAACTCCACAGACAAAGTTAATGTCAAGAAACTTCTTTATCACTAGGAATGTCTCTCGGACAAAACTCGGAGGATGGCAGCATTTGCTTGTACAACACTCCTCAATGGGGCTGGCTATTTTGCTGTTGCTGGAAAAGTTATGATGTTTTTTTTTGGTAACAAATTGTATCTCAAATTACTGTGTATTTACACAGTAGTTACTTAGTAAATACTTAAACATAACGACAATGTTATTATGCATACTTACAATGTACTTAATGTGTAAATCTTTGTGCACTGTAAGTACACAATTGTATCAGAAAGAGGTTAGGATTGTAATTGTGCATGATAGCATAGTAATTGTGTGTAAGTGCACATGTATTTGCTCGGTAACTGCTATGTAAATACACAGTAATTAGTGACTCTATGTAACGTGTTACCATCATTTTCCCTGTTGAATCTTTCTATTGGGTAAAGAAAGAAACAATAGGTGGCTGTCAATCACATCTGTTGGTCTATTTTGCAGTATAGGGAGTAGCATAAGCAGGGGAGATTATATATATATATATAATATATATATATATATATATATATATATATTATATATATTATATATATATATATTATATATATATATAGAGAGAGAGAGAGAGAGAGATAGATAGATAGATAGATAGATAGATAGATAGATAGATAGATAGATAGATAGATAGATAGATAGATATAAGAATGGGCGCAAAACACAGTGAAGAAAAAAGCCTGAGACTTCCACTTTAGAAAAATGTTGCCTGACAGGATTTGTAATAGAAGTCTGTGTCCTTCATGTCCAAAAGCATCATGTCCCAAGTTGCTGATAAGGGGGGCAGTTAAGTAACGCGTACGCTAGGGTGCTATCATTCCTTGTGGAAACAAATGATGAGACTGGTTTGGAACATTCTTTGCTTCAGGTCCCAGGTTAGGTTTGACGGCTCATAAATCATTCTATTCAGATTTGTTAGCTCAGTGCCAGCAGGGATGTCTGCATTATGAGCAAGTGTGACGTTATCAGAGTTACAACAAAACAGGAAGTGTGAGGAACTGGGACAAGGTACAGCTCAACGAATACAATGTCAAGCACCAGTTAGCTGCTAAGATATATGATTAAAGAATGAAGGCAAATGGACCACAACACTGTCTGAAAACAATGTACAGTCGTTTCCATTTTAGTGTTACCTTGTAAATCAAATTTCTTTTGTAATCCCAACATCAGATGGCAAGCCCAGTGAAACAGGTCATTAACCCCAAAACAGACTCCAACAATTAATATTGTGGCCTGACAGATACTTTAGGATGTACTGTATACAGTACATGAGACGATCTCTGCTCCTGTGCTGTTAACATTTTAGAAATAATGTATGCAAGCAGAGATTTGCACATGCTTATAATGAGATCAGCATATATTCCAAACCTGATATTTCAAACCTGCATTCCTGAACTCATCTACATGTAAGATTCAGCCTGTGCACAATAATGACGGGCCAGCTCGAGATGAATTAAAGAAATAATATGTGTGTGGACTGTCTCATTAATTAGGCTGCAGAGCTATGCTGATCCATGTAAAAATAAAAAATCTACAGCAAAGGTGCACATTTGCACACAATTCAAGGGATTTTTTTCCCCCCAGAGGACATATTTGATTAATTTCTTCTCTGGGGCTATCAATCTTTTTCACATACAGTCTAACAGAGAATTAGGTGACAATGTACTTGACTCCGGTTCTTGGGTATCCAAATGAATAGCATTTTAATCGCTGCCACTTAAAATGGAATGCTACCAGAACCAGACAAACTACAGAGTGCTGTGTGTTTCTCAGACATGGGTTTAAGACGCTGACAGAAACTAAACAGTAGGCTTTACTTTACCAATAGCATGCTGTTAAATACCAGTATCTACAGCGAAAATTAAGTACAGTGCACACATGCATTCAAGGATTCGTTCCTCAGCTGTGTGAGCATTTCCAGTGCCGTGGCCATGAACTCTGGTTTGGGGTCATTTATGATCAAGACTGATTCCTATGGCCTGAGGCCAATAAATACAACGTGCTTGTTTTCTTTATAAATATAACATGCAGTACACTACAGTAGCCTTTGTTTCTTCTTTGCTAGACCTCACGAGGACCACAATGAGCATGTTTTAAAGACTTTATGACTTCTCTGTATGAGTTGCATTGAAAAGCAGGTCAGCACACAGCAGCAGGTGCAGTACACTGTAGATATCTACCAGACTCGTGAAGACTAAGTAGGTAAATCACAGCTCTGCCATTTTAACATGTTATTACATGGTTATGCATATCACATTGTCTGATGTGCTAACAATAGCAGATGAAATCCCACTGCAGAAAAAACCAGAAGCTGGACATGAATACCAGTGTGCCCCACATGACTGAATGGAGTTACTGAAAAGAATATAGGAAAGAATGTGACTTAAGTGGTGGATGAGGTGGCTGTGCAACAGGTATAACACTACCAATGGAGAAATCCCAAGCAGTGACCACACTCTACTGATCAAAAACACATGTGTGTGTCTATCAGGCAGGACCTGTGATGATATATGGTATGTGGGCTTCCTAAACTTGTATTTGGAGAATAGGATTTACAAGAACGAGATCCAACTGAAAGCCTGTTAATGCTCTATTCAGCCACCAGCAGGAATGGTTTATGATGCACACTTTAGTTTAGGGAAGGGTCTAAATGCATCTTCTTTTCATTAGCCTTACTAATGATAATGCTGTTGGTCTACGTTGGTATTTCAAATCAGTAATGCAATGCTTATAGATGCCTTATTAACAAGGAACAACAGGTCCAGCAGACACACAAGAAAATAAGACAATCCTGGAAAAAGCAGCTTTATTGATTTACTGCCACTTCATCTTAGCTAGATCAGATGTGAGTAATGCAATTGACTGTAAGCAGCTCTCATACATAGGTAGCAGTTATGCATACCGTGTAATGCTGTATACGTGTCACGGAAAAAGCCCAAGATTTTGAAGAGCTTTGAAAGGTCCAAGGCAAACACCTTCAAGGGAGAGCTGCACAGCTTTAGACCAAAGTCCTTTCCTATTAAAAGACATGTGCTGTGCCTTTACCCTACCAGTGTCACTGCATTTGAGATGAGCTCAAGAGCTGAAAGGTTGTTTTTTATGCAAAAGCAGAGAAAGCTAGACCACCCTGTCTTTTAACTCATTTTCTATGGAAGTCCAGTGAATTGAACTACATCAAAATGCAATGTTAACAATGAGCGGTTCCTCAGTGGGAAAATTAAAAGGCTTTCCTATCACATGACGGGTAATCATTTATCTAACGCTCGTGGCTCCCCACTACTATTGCTGCCAGAACAGAGTCAAAAGAGCAAGAGACAGCAGTTTCTTTTTTTCTGGAACGTCTCTCCTATACGTTTGGGTGAATTATTATTGCACATTTCACATTCTAGCAGGTATGTGACCTCCTTGTCCTTCCCACAATTCTCTGCTGCACAGGTGCCCTTTTCATCTGGTGAGAATGTTATCATGAGAGGATTATGGGTAATACACTGGTAAAGTTACAGGTCACCCCGTGGGCAAGCTCAGTTTTGTGCAGAATAAAATAAAAGAAACTAATATCTTAGTCTTTATTTTTAGTAACAGCGGCTACACTTAAAGCATGCTTACAGCAGGTGTAATTGCAGCTATAGCTGTCTCTGCCTAATAATTTAAAGCAGAACATTACCCTGAGAGTAGATAAAATACCTTCTATAAAACAGGAGCTGGATATGCACATGAAATATCGCTACCATTGTAACAGAGTTAATTCATTCAGTCCCTGTACAGCTATGGCCTAAAGTTTTGCATCACCCTATAGAATTAATACATTTTGCTTCATAAAGTCAAATGAAAACTGCTAAATAATGTTATCATATTGAATTGCATACCACTGTGTAGTTTTCCATATAAAACTGACAACAGTGGAAAAAAAAAATAGATTTTGAAATCTAACATGAAATATTGTACTACTGTAATGGTTTCCAGTAGATTTTTGTAGTTTATTTGTTTGCATAATGTTAAATACAAGATCAAAATTATATTTATATAGTTTTTTTTTTTTTTTGTTTGTTTTTTTAAATGATGTTTTAATCGTAAAATTCTAGGTGATGCAAAATGATATATAACAACAATGATATATAACAACACTGCTTATTTTGAGTTCAGTGTAAAACCATTACAGAATTGTGCTGTACTGTACTAAAAGGACTATAATTAGCCTGTAATGATCTAATGTAATTTGAGAAAGCGACTCTGTGTCCACTCGACATAAGCAGACCTCTGTCCCGCTGGTTATTGGGCTCTGTTATCGGTGTGCCGCAGATACAGACAGTGTTCTTGGCGTCTATTTCCAGGACATTAATATTCCAGATTGCAGATACAAGGACACAGAAATTGCAGAGCAGGCCTCTGAATATAAAGGTTACGTTGTAAGATAACAATAGCCCTGCATGCATTACTATTATGCCTGTCATACTTCTTTAGTGTAATATGTTTTCTTTTTCACATGCCTTACAGGTTACATTGAAATGCCTGTCATTCGATGGGCACAGCATCAATCAATTATGAATATGAAAGACAGTTACTTTTGATAAATAACTATGAACATTATAGTTTAAACTATGTAACGTTATCCGTATTAATCCAATAATATACTATTCCAGAGTGCAGCCGATGGCAAACCAACAAATAAACCCTCGTATTTTCACAGTCCGTTCAGCCAATCAGATTTTCCTGCAGCAGCAGGGCAGCCAATCAGAATACAGTATGTTTTCAGACACATGTGATAAACCTTCAGCCAATTATATTCGTCAATGGAGTCAATTTTAAAGCAATTTTGCTGATGCTCATCATTATATAATACCTAATAGTTTAGGTTTTTTTTTTTTTTTTCAAAAAATAATAGGTGTAGGTTCACTAAGATTTTTTACACCAGTTACATAACATATTAAAAAAAAAAACTAACAACAATATAAAATAATTATCCACTTTCTCCACTTGTTTTATTTTTTAATTAATTAAAAGGGATTGGAAGAATGTAGTTAACAGACCTTTAATTGGCCCAATGGTTACAAATAGCACTGTTCAGACACATCTCAATCACGTGGTACAGTGACTGCCGACAATTAGGATCATTGCAGGGGTAGCTTGGAAAACCAGCTGCCATTTCTAAGCTCTGGTGCAAAATGTATGCAATTTGCAGGTTTGTTTTTTGTTCTGCACCTCTTTCCACACAACTCTGTACTTACCATGTCACGGACTTTTTTTTTGTTGTTTGTGTTTTTTTTCAGATAAACATTTTGTGGTTAGAATAAAAATCTACAGAAACAAACAATGAATAATTAATGAAACGAAAAGTGTAATTAGCAGCGAATGTGTGCACAGATGGACCTCATGTGTGTGTGCGTGTGTTTTGCATTTTTTCTAAATATTAATGATTAACTCTTTAAATTTCCAATTGAGTGGCAGAAGATAATAAATAGCCAAGCCTTCAGGGGCCCAATCAATAATTGTATATATACAGTGTTTTTTTTTTTTTTTTCAGAGATCCTAACATACCCTATGTAACATGTTTTGTGACCAGCAGGAAAATTATAATTGTGCAAAAGTGTCTTAACACAAGTTTTTTCAATATTTTTAAATGGATGACTTTGGCTACTTGAGATTTTTTTTTAAACTATAAACTTTTCTTATATAAACTCCAACTTCTTCCATCTTTTTATGGCAGCGAAGCACATACAGCTTTTCAAATCTTAAAGACACAGCCTACTGTAGTTCTTCATAATGTCTCTTTTATTTTAGTCATTTCATTCTCCAGGAGGTGTGCTTGATCAATATTAATACATTGCTAATGTGTTTAATAAATAAAGAGCAAGCTAGTCACTTCATTGTCGAGCTGCATGCAAATTTGTTGTTTCATCTGTTTATGATTCTGTGCATCGAAAAGATGACATTTAGCCTGCCTTTCTAATCCAAGAGCAGAATGACCGTCACTTAACTCATCTGCGTGCCAAATCAATAGGCCCCTGCTCTTCGATTCTCCAAACCACCTGGCAAAATGTTAATGACTCAATATTGTAAGCTGGTCCGAGAATCAGACAGGGAAAGAGGTCCCAGCGAAAAGCTAATAAAGTTATATACAATAATGGTAAAGTTGAACTGGAGACCAACAGCACTTCTTCGCAACAAGAAAATCGTTTTACTTTTTTTTAGCTGCACCAGACTGAGCAATGACTTTGTACGGCACAGTTTGCATTAATGTGTATGTAACGACTAACAAAGATGAAATCAAAGAGGTGGCCTTGACCCTTGAATGTCAGCGTCGATCATACGTGACACAGTGGGCTTAATTCAGCCGTATTTATATATAAATGCATGCAGTGCAAAGGTGATTTAATTACCAAAACAAAATAACAGTTTTAATGACTTAGAAAGACATTTGGCTTAACTCTTCTGTGCCAGGCAAGCGTCCACTTTTGATCATCTATATTTGATTTTATTAGTGGTGCTACCCAACAGAATGCTGTTGCTTTAATATATATATATATATATATATATATATATATATATATATATATATATATATATATATATATATATATAATATATAATATATATAGATTCTATGTATTTTGGTGTTTTGTGGGTTTTTTTTTTTTTTTTGGGGGGGGGGGGGTGGGGTGGGGGGTGGTGGGGGGGGGGGGGGGGGGGGGGGGGGGAGGGGGGGTGGTGGGGGGGGGGGGGGGGGGAGGGGGGGGGGGGGGGTGGGGGGGGGGGGTGGGGGGGGGGGGGGGGGGGGGGGGGGGGGGGGGGGGGGGGGGGGGGGGGGGGGGGGGCGGGGGGGGGGAGGGGGAGGGGGGGGGGGGGGGGCGGGGGGGGGGGGGGGGTGGGGGGGGGGGGGGGTGGGGGGGGGGGGGGGGGGGGGGGTGGGGGGGGGGGGTTTATTGGTTTTGGAAGATTGATAAAATATTCAAATGGAATTCAAAACCAGCATTGAATATACATAGAAAAAATCATGCTTCATTAAAGCTTTTTCATTTGTGTTTTGTGTTTTGGGGGGGGGGGGGGGGGGGGGGGGGGGGGGGGGTTTGTAGCCCAGCTGGTGCAATTTGTAAACTTTGGGGCTGCTGGAATTCCGTGCTGGGTTTTCTCTTTTTCACTTTCCGTCATGCTTTAAATTCACCTGCAGTTATTCCTCAGCATGTTCTACCCAACTCTTAACTGAAAACACAACTAGCAGTTATTTATGTGAAGTAAATCTTGTCAGTGAAGGCAGTTTCTTCAAAATCCCATCTAAATGGGTATTAGGAAACGGAATCCTCTCTATGACGTATTCATGAAAGTAAGAAGTTGGAAAGGATTACCTTGGTTTAAAGATAGGAATTTCAAAATTGAACTTTTAAAGCAGCTCACTGCTTATTGTTCATACATGAATTGTTTCTTTCTGCAGCAAGCCTACCTGCTTTTCTTAAGTCTGCTTCTTGATTTCCAAAATATCTCTCACGCTGTAGGGGTGTTGGCTATATATTCACCGGAGCAGACTTAAAGCTTTCTGTCCATGTATTAAATAGATCTTCTTTTAATGAAAGGTTTAGGGGACGGATACTGATAATTTATTGTTGTTAACAATCCTCTGAGAACAGCAGCATATATTAAGCCTTGAATATCGACCATTTCAATCAGTATATAATGTACTACAATCTTTCCGTGGCTACGGGTGTTTGATTATTCATTTCAATGTAGCAGATGATTTATTACATGACCTTCCACCCAGACATTCAATAGAGTCAGCATTTAATATTATGTACTATTACAACAAGGGCACTAGACAATATATAACAGTGCCAGTAGACATAAACTATGTTTCTACTGCATTCCCAGTTACATTAGAGACTTATTTATACATCTTAAAAGAAATGACACCATGAAGTGTTTATTTATGATTTATCCTGCTGTTACCACGCTCACCTGCTGTGCACTTCACAGGGGGAAACCAGATGTCCTATAAAAGCCAAAGACCTCACCTCAACCAACACAGCAGAAATTCACAGCGTACAGCTCAATAGCAGAGCATGCATTTTTCCTAATATTTATTCTAAACCCATACAATTACCAAGGCGTTCACCAAGCTGCTTGTCACGAATGATTTTCAGCCCTTTTCATATTTCCTCAGGGAGCCGTGGTACTTGTGGATTCACAGGAGAGCTATGAAAACTGCAATGACCCTGTCTTTCCTGCATTTTTAATGCAAAAAACAACAAGACAGTAGAGATGACAATTTCAGACATTAGACACTTACTCTTTCGGATTGGAACTGCAAGATACTGTATACCATAACTGTATATCACAGCCAAGGATCTTTCACAGAATGTAGTGGACAAATGTACTGACTCTAATATTCAAAAGTTAAACATATATAGCTTAAACATTTATCGGTAGACACAACAGCGTAGCACCTGGTTACAAACAGAACTCAGATAATGATCAATTACCTCATGTTCTGGCAGTAAGCTCAGGTACGGAGATGCTGTCGGCAGGAGAGGATTCAGGTAGCTTTCTCTCCTGCTTTAATGAGTGTCTGTCTTATATATCTTGCCTAACTGCGGTTGGTTGGTTGATCCTACCTGACAGCTGGGCTTGAGAACATTGTTCTCAAGTGTGCTCAAAATATTTGTTTAACTTTCGTTGACCCTAACTAATAAAAGCAAACACGTTAAATTGATATGCCACCTGACCTCCACTGAGCAGCATCAAGAAGATCAATCAGATAAAGCTGTCCCTTAAAGGCAACTTTTAAGTGAATGCAAAACCAGATTAACTTTATGGGTGTCCTGGTGTCTCTCGTGCTTCATGCACCCACGTGTACTGTATTGCGTGTGCGATTGCCTATGATTAGCATGCAGTAGCAGTCATACTCCTTTCATCAAGACCCTTTCTCTGGTACTTCTTGCCAGAAGCCTTTCTCACTATGTTTAGATTGGCATTAAAGAAAACTTGCACTTTTAAATATATATGTATATTTTTTGCTGGAAATCTTGTTGGGGACACCTGGAGGGCACTCATCCAAACACAGCTCTGAATAAATGCAGTGTATAGCCTCATCCGGGAATGACTGAGCAATCTGTGGATAAAATGAGCACAGATCTGCATACCAATTTCCAGAGTTGGAAGTTTCCTGTCAAAACCACAAAGATGCCTACAAGGAAAAGAAAAAAATAGGAAAGAAAAGGAAACCTCTGTGATTCTAGATATGGGTACTGTTTTCTAAATAGACATCATAAAAGGTAATGCTGCTAACCATATGCACTGTTCTGTAATTCTCTAATGGAACCAATCAAACAACTTTGACTTAGACTTAGAGCTTTATCAATAAAAGTTTTAAGAAATACAATGATTACTGTACATGCTGCCTGCATTAGGAATCAAATTAAATAAGGTTCCAGGTAATATATTGGCCTTATTGTTTTACTCACAAGTAAACAATGTGTTGAATACAAAACAACACAACAGTTTATCTTAGGAGATTATAGCTTTATTTATTCAGCACTGCAACCTTTATACAAGTTTGTCATGGTAAATGTGCATGATCATTTGGTCATGCTATTCCCATGGTTATAGTATGCATTGATCATAGTTTAGCATGGTTTGCAATGTTTTTTTTTTTTTTTTTTTTTTTTATATATGCTTTATCATACTTATCTGTGATTTACAATGCTTACATTTGCTTTGCCATGCTTTCACTATGCTCTATTACACTGTGCTATACCTTTACCATGGGAAACGTTTATAAGCGAACAGATGCATTGCATTTCAAAAAGTGTTGTACACATGCAAATCCAAGGAAAAACAAAGGGACGGGTTTATATTGTACAGCATCTTTAAACTCTTACATTTTCACATTTATCAACGTAATGTGTAATGAAATAGTAATTTGGCTGTAATAGAGCTATTAATATAGACAATTCTAATGAATATGTAATATCACCCTTGGGGTGTTTAGAAACGCATCCACATATCTCAGAAGTTGTTAGCTGTGCGCTCTGCTGCAAGTGAAAGAAATAATGAAGCTTTGAAGAGACTGGCCGTGGAATAAAACTGTGTTGGTTGCAAGATGACCTACCCCTTGCTGTACACAGCATTAGAGCCCTCTCAATAAGCGTTTAGCAATTGTCTTATCTAATACAAAATACAAATAAATAACGTTTTATTTACTGCTGGATAATAAACACAACTGTTATCATTCTAAAGCCTGGAACCAGATATAAAAGCATATTGGTTTATTTTTACCGACCGCGATTAACTAACTTTTAACAAAGCTAGATAATGTATATTACAGATTTAACATTCCAATGTAATATAACAGAGAGATACAGTATGCTATAGAATCCAGCAGTATCAATGTAAAGATAACATGGCCTGATAAATATGATTTATGCTCATCGTTCTTTATCTTGACAGCTAATAACTAATGGTCTGCCCAATCTAAAGGGCACATTGGTTATTGACACTTGAGTTCTTGTGAATATGTCGCACACTTTAGTTGTCAGGATGACTTTCTCTTAAGGTGCCCAGAATAAAAGAAGAATATTGATTAAAACCCATAAATCCATTGCACTTCCAGAATCCTGAAATGAACTGATGCTCACAGTCCAATACAAGAGCTATTGTAGTATTAGATAGTATTTCGAATACTGTAGGACACGGATCCATATTATGGAACGACACAATGTGCAAGGAAGGACATTCTGAGAAACAGCATGAGAATGGGACGCCACTAAAAATGAAATACAAATAAAACGGGAGTACATTATTTCAGAATCTGTCCTCTTATAGCCATCCATCCACAGTCTCTATTCATGTTTTTTTTTTCTCTCTCCCCATGTACGATATTAGTACAGTTAACTCACAATTTTAATAAACATTAAAATAATGTACCGCTTCTTCTATTACCTTTAATGCAGTTTTGCTCTTCTGTAATATAATTTAAATAAACATGCAAACCAGATGGATACTAGCCAGAGTAGGTTATTTAACAGATTATTTATCAGTACTTAATATGACTAAACAGCCCTTCTCTGTCACTTACTGCCTACTCCCTGGCTTCAAATCACACTAATCGCGGCTTCAATGAACTGAAACGAAAGGGATCAGAATGCAAAGAAGGTGGTAGAAGCTAAGCCTGAAACATGCAAAGTACTGCATCATGTCTTTTTAGAACTTCTGGAAAGTGTTCAACACCAAAACCCAAACTATAAGACACAGTTACACTGAATTCCTAGTCAAATCGTGCACATGAAGCCCACAGAACATGTATACCGAGTTCATAAAACTGGACCAAAATCTGATATAGACACCCACTTATCCACTGTCCAGGCGTCTTCACACTCTAAAAGACAATGACGAAAGGACTACCTGAAACTATGAGACTGGGCATTCATTGCCTTTTCAAATATTATAAAATGTGCTCAATATATTAGGACATTTCTTACATAAATGTATCCCTGCTTATAACATCAAAACTATTTTTTCCCTATATTGACACATCAATCAAGCCCTGGCTAGCCTCTTTGACATATACATATTCGTGAAGAAGCGATACATCACTGCATTGCATCACGTTTTGTTTCAAGCCTATTCTTTCATTATCCGTGCTTAGCAGAATGGACACTGAATTATGTGGCAGTTTCTGCCACAATGCAGCACATAAATGAATAGCGCAGTCTCTAAATCACCCATTAACAGATTTACATACAGACTTTGACTTGGATTGAAGTCTCAACCCTTTGGGGCATGTAGCAATACCTTTAACTTCAGACTGCTATGCCTCTGGATAATGAAATATAATTAAATCCTGTCGACGGACACTGGTAGTTAAGGTACTGCACATTTTCTGCACTGTTAACATCAATTATGGCTGCCATTATTAAAGTCCAGAAACAATAATACCACCCAATAAAGGCAGGGTCAAAAAGGGTCAAACCTGCCGTGAATAACGGAGGAGCTAATGAGACAAAAAAAAAAAGATACTGTGCAGTATTCAGTGATTTAAAACTATTAGTACAGCAGTGAACTTCAATATGCAAACCTGTCGCTGGTTATCAAGTGGCACAATGTAGTTTACAGTAATATGTGTTATATAGGACCGCAATGAAAAACATGCTGGTTTGCTGTTACCTTGCCTTCCCAGCATTTTCACTCTTACAAAAATATCTCTCCATGAACTTCAGATTTATTTATTTTGTTCTCCTGTTTATTTTTATTACAATAAAGATGTCAGTATCTCCAGGTTCAGCGTTCTATACATAAAACTGAAACAGAAAACCTTCACACACTGTTGCAGAAAAAAAGAAAATCTCCTACCTACTGAACTACCTACCTGGGGTAACAGCCAGGCAACTCATTTTTTAAGAGTGGTCCAAAATAAATCACACCAGACTGCCAATGATGATCTATTGGTCACGTTTAGAAAGGTTCTGATGACGTTACAGCCCATAAGAGTAAAGTTAATCAGTGTTTACTGAGATGAAACGAGTGAATGCAGTTTTCACATGCTTTTCTAGTGTGATGGTTAGTTAAATAAAACAGAGAGAGGTGCTTTTCAAATTCATCGTGTGAAAGGGGCATTTTGTGGTCGCATTCCACTGGCCATTCAGTCAAAATTATCAGTTCAGAGCACAGCCGGGAATTATGTCCCAATATCCTCAATTACAACTTTATAATTTTATTGTTGTAACTGGCTTAGCATGAGACAAACCATATACTATGAAACAATATTGCACTTCTGTTGCAGTAGCCCTTAACTGTTTCTGTGCTATATGATAAGTGGTGCAAGTCTTTGATCTCACTCTGTATTTGACGTCAGCAAAGTTTTTACTCTGCTTTAAATTTAAATTTGTGCTCCCGATAAAAGAAAATGGGAAAGAAGTCATTACTTATTCTCAATCGTTTCCACTTGTTGAGAGAGGAAGAAGCAAATCAGAATGAGAGGATGGAAAAGAGCTACCCTTAGAGAGGTAACTGAAAAAGCAAACAGTAAATGCAGAGGGAATCCCTCATCGGCCAGACAGTAATTTCCATTTTAAGGAAAAAGGTCAAAATTTCATAATCTCCTCGCACATCTCTACTCCATTTGCACTGCCTTCCAACCAAAGCTGGGACACAGGGTTCACCCCCATGCATACTGGAGAGTTGAGCACAAAGAATAACTGAAACACAAATAAATGGAATGACAGGTTAATGTTAAGTGTACTAGATCAGGAGGTATTGATTTGCTAAGAAGTTTTAAGGAACGAAGTTATCAATCAACACGCCGCAGTTGCAATTCTTAGCCTTTAAGGATAGCACTGGAGATTATTCCTACCGATGGGGATAAAATAAGTCAATTCAGCCTGTAGACACGTCCTGTCGTGTTCTGTAATGGGGTCAGAAATCCCTTCGAGTATCAGCGAGATCAGGCTGCAATGACAGCTGAGAAACTCCAAGTGAAAACCTACTGCAAGAGATACAAGTAGAGACCTGGACAAAACCAGCAGCCATGGCTGAAAGACTGGCTAGTGCAAACATCGGTCACAATAATGCCCCAATGAAATGTCAACAGAAGCTAGTGCAGCTATCTAATTCTATCAAAGATATGCGCATGCAGAAAGGAATTCTAGTGTTCAGAAAGGCTTTTAATTCAGGACCTTCCCCGGATCATACATTGTGCAGGATGTATTATAAACAGGGCTGGCAATTAATTGAAATTCACTTCTGCGGTCAACGGCTACATTTTTGGGGAGATTGTTTTTTGTTTGTTTGTTTGTTTTTTCTTTTTTTAATGCACGTCAATCACACACCTGTCTGGTCCCTCTTAGCATATCGTAATTCATTTCCTGCAGCACCATTTTAGTGCATGCCAGGACTGAATACATGTAGTTATCGTTTGAATATAAAATCAGTCACAGAACTGTATTATGTAGCAAAGCACTCAAACTGAAGAACTTGTGACTGGAACTTTTATTTTTTTTAACTTTTTGACAGTTCTTTGGTTAGAAAGAGGGTTACTTGTATCTACTGTCAAAGTGAGTTCCCATCTCACAAAAGTGCATCTAGTCTGATGTACCACCTGCATGCTAAACATGATTTCACGTCTCAAAATACACTCTACTAGTCTGTCTGCTACAGACAACAGCAATACAGCAACAAATGAAACCCATCAGTTTCAACAGAGTACTCTTAGAAATTCAGGATATCTGCAAACCCATGAATCAAGCTCAGTACAATACTACAAGTATAACCAGCGCTGTTGGAGAGCTACCGACTGCAGCCCCTGTAACACAGTAGCTTGGTTCATTTAAATAACAACATTTATTTTTAAACTATATTACTTAATGTTACGGAGCTCATAACTGTTACTCAGTGAATCATTTGTTTTATTTAGGTAATTTCAAGTTATTAATAAAAGAGAATTTAACATAATAATAATAATTATTATTATTATTATTATTATTATTATTATTATTATTATTATTATTATTATTATTATTATTATAAAACAAACTTAAATGAGATGGGTGCAGTAATTGTATCAATTAAATATGCGATTAAAACCAAGATTAACCAAGATTATTTTTTAAAATCTCAAAGATTAATTGCAATATTTTTTGTAATCACTTGACAGCCCTAATTATACAATATGTTACTGTGCCTTGGGGTTGCTACATTTTTGGAAGGGATAAAACAGATTTTAGCAGTTGATGGGCAGTCCAGCACCCGACACATTTGCATTTTAAAACTACAGTGTAAAAGTTCTTAAAAAAGATTTGTATAGATTATAGACAGAATTCAGCCTTTGGAAATGTGTTACACTTTATATTATATGTATAACCACGTAATAACACGATAACAACAGTGTAACTAATAGTGTGCGCAATTACATAGAAATAGCCTGGGCCATGGTGTTACCATGCAATTACACCAGGTAACAAAAGGTTGCCCATAAGGCCATTTCCATGTGATTTTGAAGTAGTTAAAGTCTAATAGCAGGAGGTCATTACACAACTATTACAATGTAATTACTTGATTATTCATTCCTGTAATTGAAAGATTAATTCTGTATTCCTTGGAGCAAATATTGCATCAGAAATGTATAGAACCGACTTGAAATGGGACATGAGTCCATAAACCCTGATATAATAGAGTTTTACAGAAACAGAACATTACTTCATCAAGGATTCACTGGTGTCTGGCACCAACCCTGCAAGACTTGCTGTTTTCAAGCTGATGTTGATTATATTCTTTACAAGCAGGACAAAGGCAGCGGAGATGCTAGAATTTGGAATGGAACAGAATGAAGCAACACGGCGCTCTTGAAATGAATGCAGATCATGTTTTTTTATTTTTTTTTTTTTTTTTATTTTGTTTATTTATTTTTTTAATGCTGCTAAGAGAAATGATGTTTAGCAAGTAATTTGTGTTCTGGTCCAAAATAACCCAAACCTATCCTTCCCTCATTCTGGTTCGCTGCCACAATTTGAAGAACTGATTTGGAGCGGTCTCTGGAACAGTTAAAGAGAGGAATGGTGGCAGTGGATCTTGCACGGTGAACACGTGGCTCTTGACTGGGCAACCTTTTGTATAAATTCCACCTGTTGTTACTATGCTAATGAAACTATTGTAGTCTCATAAGTATATTGTGCACCAAATATACTAAAATGTATTAAACAGTAAATACTATACTCTGGAAATGCATGTACTGTTATCTAATTTGCTCAGAAGTTTCTAAAAAATAATTGCAGTAGATTATTTACTAAACCCAGTCTTTCACAGAGCAAGTCATAAAGTATACTACATTTTATTGGACTTTAAAACAACTAGCTGCTGTATGTGGCTTGTTGAAATGTTACTTGATCATATAATTAAAATTCTGCTTTAACTTGAACGAGAAAGTTATCTACATAGTGTCTACGGTCTTGTGATGAGGAGAGGGAATATTGAATCACTTTTCTGACAAATTAAAGTCCAATTAATTCCAGATATCATTATTAATTAGATAGTGAGTAAATCCCATTAGCTAAAAGGGGCTAAAAGGAACGACTTATAAACTTGGTATAAAACATTATTTTGTCATGCAGTAAGTGATTGTGAATATCACACTGTGGGGGTACACAGGAGTGTCAGTCTGTTTGTAAATGGGGGCATCTGTCTGCCACACTTACAATTGTGTATGTATCTTATGAACACAATATGTTATTTTACCTACCGTAATTCAGCCCTTTTAATATACTTTACTATGCTACTGATATCTTATTTGCTTACCTAATGACATCTAGGTCACTGATCCTATTTTCCTAGTTCTTTTTTCTGTACTATTCTGTATACTGTTGATATACGTCACACTGATGCAGTGGCTCTCATTTTGAATTTACAGCCATGGTTTAATGTTGCTGTCATATTTATAAATGTAGAAACTCTGCATTCTGATTCTGAGCTTGTCAGGTGCAAACAGAACACCAATGGAGAAAATTGTTCCTTCAGATCAACATGATTCCACTGCATCAATGCCAAGCAGAGGACGTTAACACAGATTTGCAAAGTTATTTTAGCTGAGCCTGGACGTTGTTTCCTTACAGTGCATTAAACTAATACATGCTTTACTATTCTCGTCAAAATAAAGTCCAATGCTAACATCAATTAGTAGCTTTTTTACCAACAACTTTAATAGCCCGGTTAAACACTGCTATCAACTTACCACTTAAAACACTTTTAGTAAATCAATGCACATTTACTTATTTACACCTGTGAGCAACTGCATAAAATAAAGAATTGATCCTAGATCATATACTTGAGTGCTGGAAAATGTTTGTTTTATTGATGGAACTATTGACTTCTTGGAATTAGATTTACATGGAACTATAGCACCTCATCATTTTTCCTGGATCATGTACTTCATTGTGCTGTGCATCAAAAGAATGCCTCAGGCTCTAGTCAATGAAACCGACTTTGAACTAAAGGTGGGAATATGAGATGTGCAGTAAATTCAAATGACACTTTAGATGCAAAGCCTCTGAGGTGGATACAATATGATGGACGGTGTTCTCCCTAAGGTTTAAGTGCACAGCTTGTCACTGGATAGCCTCAAGGTGCTCTACAGCCCAGGCCCTAGACACTAAGACAATTTGATTTTTGTGTTTGGAATCACATGGAGCATAAGCACAAAGTTCAACTTATACAGAGGTTGATTTATTTGCTGTATAAGTTGTATTATTATATAACAGGGGTGGCCAAACTTCCTGACCCTACGAGTCGCATATCAAAATTTTCATATGGCCGAGAGCCACAAGACACATTCAGAATTCTCTCAAGCATAATAATGGAGCCATGCACTTACTCTGTGCAGTATAGTTGTTGTTATCTCTTGATGGCAGCAAAATATATAAGAACAAGACAGTAAACTGCAGAGCCTTACAGTTCCTGTGTCATTTTTCTTGTACTGCAGATCTATAGAGTATTACAGTTTAAATGTAACACAATAGGGGTTTTCCATTACTTCTGTTTATACTGTACATACTATGTACTTTAAGTAAAATATACTCAGTTATTATGAAGCAAAATACGAGGTCGTGAGCCAGGGGTTCCTAGGGGGCGGCGCACAATTAGCCGAGCACCGTCTGGGTAGGGAGGGATTAGGTTGGCAGGGGAATCCACGGTTCACCACGCTCCAACAACACCTGTGGCTGATAGGGTGCCTGTGGATCCAGCAATATAGGCCTGGTGGCTTCTCTGTGGATCCGCAGTGAGAAAAATGCGGGATTGGCAGGAGCACGTTTAAGCCAACAGAGAGCGACTGAAGTTAAACTGATTTAACTAAATCAACTCAAGAGAGAGAAGGGGAGAGAAGAAAGAATAATAAACACAAATTAATAAAGAGAACACAAATCATACACCTGTTGTGTTTATTTGTACTTTTTCTCTTTTCTTTTTGTTTTTGTTTATTAATCTTTCTTCAGTTCGTTTGAGTCCAGCATTTAACCAGGAGCCGCAATTCAACTGCCCGGTAGCCAAATGCAGCTCAAAAGCCATTGTTTGGCCATCAGGTGCATTTAACAGAAGGATCAACATAACATTGTTTGAGGCAGGAACCTTGAAGTTTAGTATAGTAAAAGCACAGCAAAGTGTAATAAAGCAAGGTGGGAAAACACTGGTATGCATTGTGAAGCCAAGAGAAGTATGATTAATCAGATTAACCCTTGGCAATCCACAGTATTATTTGGTAAATGCATAGAATATCCACAGGAAAAGAATAAGGCCACTGCAAAAGTAAAGTGCATTTACTGTGGTAAACTTTTATAAGGGAAGATAACTCAAGCATGCGTCTCAGTATGTTGGCCCTGCTCTGGGATAAACACAACATGTAGATCAATTCCTGAATCCCCACAACATGACAGCGTCATTGAAACAGCTTCAAAGCCTCTACTGAGGGGGGGGGGGGTTGTTTTCATGTTTGTTCGTTGTATTAAAACAAGCTGTACATCAACAGATGTGCTTTGGACCCCGTGTAAAGAGAGACACAAACCTGAAGGGCAGCTTCATTGTTCACCTTACCCCTCACAGGTATTGTGCATCTGCTTCATTGTCTATTGTTGGTATTCCTTTGATCAGTGTAATTACCAGCACATATTCATAAGGATCAAGCAATCAGTAATGTTCAGCTTGCACACATTTGCGTTTGGGATGCTAAGCAGCAATATCAAGGTCACATTTATTCATTAATGGATTTATTTATGTTTTTATGTAATGATCCCATTTGGGTCTGCGATCAACACTGAATCTTAAACAATAATTTAAGACAATAAATAAATAAATAAATAAATGTGTGCCTCATTCCACCACTGAAGAAACATAGATTACACTGCAAAGCTATATCAGCCTGCAGATAACCAGATGCAGGTGCAAACACCCAAGTTCTCCAGCAGTTCTTAAGGGGTTAACAGCCTATGTCTGATATAAATGCCATGTCTACGAGGCACACATGCCGCAGAAGAGGTTAGCACATCACAAGCCGCACTATATGTACCTATCGACTTTCTATACACCTTATAGTAATGTACCTTCTTGATTGTGCTACTTCAAAGACTGCACTATAAAGACAGACTTGTGAGATAAAAACGATTGCTTTCAATACTGTGAGATCTTTCATGCACTAGAAGAATGAGTCTGAGCTTGCGTCTCAGTAAGGTGCTATGAAAACACACATCTTAGAATCAAGTCACATGCGCACGTAATTGCTTTGAAAATCCTCTGTTGCACACTTAGGCAGGGAGGTTTGACACATTACTTGAGAAAGGACTTTAAGATTCCAAAACACAGCTGATGTGTGGTCTAATAGGCAAAATGTACAGCTATCGGAGAATGACGCAACGAGTCAGTGTCATGTCCTGGAATTGACAAGATATGTGTCTCTGACCAACACCCAGCAGATTATCCTACTGCACTTGTTACTCTGTGTCTAACACAATGGTTAGTCAATGAATGTTTGGTTGGAAATTAGTTTTTCCCCCATCAGGGCAATCCATAGCCAATCATACCAGTGGAAATCTCTTGAGCCAAAAGACTAAAGGGTGATGTGAACCCTTGGGGTAAGCGTGACACAAAATATTGGTTGTGATCAACACTGGTTCTCAACTCATCTTGCATATAATCTACAGTAATCTACCAATGTATATCATCTCCTGTAACTGCACATCCCTTTGCATTGAACTGAAAACTTGACAAGCGTGGACATTAGGAAAATAAAAAGTACTGCAGCCCACGCAAGCCCAAGCTTTCCAAAAATCGATTACCCTGACTTTGAGGGAAGCGTAAGGCTCTGCTTTAACAGCTCTTTAACATATGCAGTTTTATTACGTATGTCTCATCCTACTATTCCCGGTATTCCACTGTAATTAATCATACTTTTAGAATATACGCCGAGCTCTGCAGAAATGAAGACCTGCAAGGGGATTTGGTTCAAAATGATTTGCTCAGTCAGGAGGAATAAGAGCCTTGAACACAGGTGAAAACTCCCTCTGTGTCTCCTTTGTACTGCTTAGTAACAAATAATATTTTATTTACACACCTCCTGCATAATGTAACATGATTTCACTGGGCTTCCTGACAGTGCTTTTACTTTGAATATGCTTTAGGTGGGATTGTCTGTGCTCTGAGTTCTCATCTTGAACTGATTTATAGGCTGGAGAAAATAATGAGATTTAAAAAACAAAACAAAACAATAAAAAACATCAAAAAATGAGCAGCTTTAACAACTGAGACCAAAATAATGGGCACACTCACCATGCAGCGAGTGAAAGAAAAAGCCGGGCGTATAATCAAATGAATTCTTTAAGGAGAGCAATCACCTCGGTGATACAGCACGGTAGAGCAAGCAGAAAGGAAGTACTTTGCATTTGCCTTACATGGAAACCATGTGTTAAAACTGGAATGATTTTCTCCACATGTGACGAGATAATCAGAAAACTACACTCATGCACAGTTCCCATTCCCGCACTCCCAAGCTATTGAAATAAAAAGCAACACACAGGACTCCTCTTGGCATGCTATATTGTATCCATTAGGGATACTGTTGTGTTAAATTGCTTCCTGTCAAAATAGCATCCCTATTTTACAACATACTGTCCTGTATTTTTACTGGCATTCATGCTGCAGAATGCTTGTTGCAGTGCGTAATTAACTCCGGTGCAAGATGCCCCTAAAAGGAATAATTAGCTGTAAACTTATTCGACACAGCGCCACCCAAGAGGTTACTTTGTAATACTGATTCCGCAGCGCATTATGTTGATGTTTCTGCACCTGTCCAAGTGGATGAATCAGAAAGTGCATTCAGCAGGCAGAACAGATAAACTTCATTCTGATCTACAGGTGACAGAGACAGGCTGCCTAACACTTTTGTAACAGTTTTTTTAACGCAGAGGATCGCAAGGACAGTAAATTCAACAGACACCTTTTTAAAATCTGTTTTGTAAATGTATATAATATAAGTGCAAAGCCCCAGAGGTGTGTATGGGAGTGTGCGGGGCAAAAGTGTTAAAGAGAGTTACTGTGTATATATATACTGTGTATGTGTGCATATATATATAAACAGCAGTCACAAAGCAGATCTCACTTTACCTTCATTTCAGGTCATGCCATTTTCACAGAAACAAAAACAACTATTTCTTCCTATCCAGATAGGGTTTTAGCATTGTCGGATAACAACTGCACATAATTCTACCTGAAACGTATTCCCAGTACTGTGTCAGTGTGTGTGTGTGTGTGGGGGGGGGGGGGGGGGATGGGGGAGTGGGACTGATTCACCGAGGCAAAAACAAACCAGGTTTTTAAAATCCATTTTTATGTTATTCTTACATTTGAAATATGCTGATATCTCAATGATGACGCTATTGATGAAATGAGGATTCCTGGTACACTCCTAAAACAGGTGATCTGTTCATCCTTGACCTTAGCAGTGGCAGATATAAATACAGCCACTATTTAAATATTAAAATAGCATCAGACCTGCCAGGTTACACTTTCATTAATCAATGTAATTAAAAAAGAGTGAATATTCTCAGGACAATGAAACTGCGGTCAGTACCAATGCCTATAAATCTGATAAAATGCAACACAAGAATGTTACATTTGAAAATATGGGTTAGTACTAATTCAAAGGAGTGCTTGGAAAGAAATGGCTCAAGACTGGAAGGTAATTTGCTCAGCATGTCTAATTCCATTCCCCTGCAGTAGCTTCATTGGTCTCAGATAGTACACTAATCCAGTAGTTGGATTTTCATGTGACTCATCAATTCATGTGTTCTGATGAAATGTCCCAGTGTGAAGCTACTTTAAGGCTGATCTTCGAGGCTTTATTCCTGGGATTAACTGCCTTCTCTCTCTTGATAAGAACCGTCTTGATTTTCATTTATTAACAGAAATCCCGTTTTCATCCCAGTCGACCAGTTCACATTGTGAGGAGACCAGCGTGTCAAGAGAATGAAGCATCCGTTTATAAAAAAGAATCTAACGTCCAGGGCTGTGAAAACCTCTAAAGGATCATGAATATAAACATTAATAGTTTAAATAGCATCCTTTCCCAAACAAACAGCTGAGATTAAAACAATCACGTCTGGGGAAAATACATGCTAATAGGACTGGCAGCACAAAATCTCAGCAATAATTTAAAAAATACAAAGAAACCCAAACAAAACAACTTTCTTTAAGCAGGTTTTGTTTCAACGTTCTGAATACTGGTGCATATTAATAGAGGAGCTGAACCCATGTTGCATAAGATGTTAAAATATGCAACACAGCTACTGCTTTGATCTACATTAAATAAAGATTCGTTTCCAGCACAATTAGTTATCCTTCATTTCTTACAGCTCAGGGATGCAATCTTAATTCTGTTGCTTTCTGTTGCACTAAAGTGTGTTCTAGTTAATCTTTTGGCTTGTTGTTTGTCACATTGGATCACATTCTCACATGAGCTTGGGTAGTACTTGGGTGGGAGACTCTAAGCTTAATCAGTGAGAGGAAGGTTACGCAAAAAATCGTGCCAGTCACTTCAAGGCTTACTGTAATTTCATAATACAATGTGTATCCTCGCTGTGCATAACTCACATGAGTGAGTAATCCCGGCATTACTTCTATATTACCAGCAAAAAGTTTATAGGTTACAGTAACTCAAGTTTACTGTGCACCTTGAAAAAGCAAGTGCACTTTACTTCGTAGATGAAAAACAAAATACTGGTTACAATCATAATAATTAAGACATTTAAAAAAAAAATACAAGGAATATCATACCAGAATTGGTAAAATATAAACCCAATTCTGTTGTTGTAAGCATCAAATTTAAAGCCATAGGTACCTTTCCTATAGCATCTCCAGAGAACTGAGTGGTCAGTGTTAGTTTTTATTTATTTATGTATTTATTTTTTAACACTGCATAATCAGTTTTGTTGTGTATGTCTCATCCTACCGATCCTTAAATGTATTCCACTGTAATTAATCATACTTTTAGAATATACTCCCAGCATAATGCAGCCTTTCAAATACATTCAGCTGCGTTATAAGCAACAAAAGACAAGATATTAATTAAATCTGCTGTTACAGTTGATGTTTTCTGAGGACACGTTATCTCTTGAATGAGCGATGTGTGGTTTCCCCCAGTGACAGATCTTACATTTTAAATTACAGAATGTTCTTTTTAATAACCTGTTCATCCTCAGCACTCTGTAAACATATAACAGAAAACAAACAGGCTGTGTTGACACTTACGGGAGTCTCAAACACTCAAGGATATTGACTGCGTGGCCTCAACTTGTCGGACAGATTAAAAGCACAATGCCTGTCTTCATATACTTGTTTTAATAAATGTTGTTTACTTTATAAATCAGTGATGAGAATATATGATCTATAAGTATTCTGTATAACAAACACCACAACAAATGCTGCAAATCAGAAAGCCCAAGTATATACGCAGCATCCAGATTTAAAACATGGCTGCATTTTGGAAACTAAATGAGATCATGACGTTTTAGTGAGATTAGCTCATCTGTATTGAACAGGTGTTAAATTCTTGTCTTTGACATTTAATTCCAACCCATCTTGAAACTTAAAAAAAAAAAAGAAATGTATTCAATATTCCAATCTGAGGCACAGGTTCCTTAAATGGAGATACTTGGCATTCTGTATGTGTTATTAGTATCCCTAAACAGATCTGATAGACCTTTACCAACTCTCATAAATGTTTCCTATCAGAGGGCTGAAAGTAGGGGTCATCATATCACTGACCCTGAAATTGCTGTGTACATGTAAGTAGCTGAGACCCTACTGACTGTCATAATTAGCAGGCACAGCTAGAAAACAAACAAGTTGGTGTTATCGTACTGAATTCATCTCGGCATTCGCATACTGAATGACCTTGGTTTTCCTTGCCGGTTTTATCAGCAAATGGTTACCTTCAACGATATCAACAGGTGCAGGCAGACAAACCAGCATCTCTGTGCTAAGATTGATTGTGGTAACCTCTACCAAGAAGCAAAGGGGGTTCTGCAACTTCTTTCATTACAAAGTAAGCCCTGATCAGATCAAATGCCGAAGGCATTAAATGCTAGATGTATACAATTCAATGCAAGGCAGCAGTTTGGTGCTGGGAGGGAGATATATTAATAGAGCTTGGTCACTGGTAATTATGTATGTAGATATTAGTATGCAGTTCTGCTGCTGAAAGGAAGGCAAGCATGATTGATGTCCCCACACATTTGTGGAAATGCTTTAGGCACCTGCTAAGGAAGAGATAACTTGCAGTTAACACTTAATTTTACAGATTGCTGATTAATAAGGATGTGGACAGATAACCACGTTAACTTAAACAGCTTTAAGAAGCAAGCGAGCAGCTACAGATCTGCAGCCCTCTATTTGTAAAAGTGCCGCTCGTTAGTTACTACCAACCCTGCAGCTAGTGTGAAACGAGATCAATTTCGAATTCCTGAGAGATGAGAAGCGAAAGACATATGCCCCCAAAATAAGTAATGGTATACCACAAGCTCCACACACTCTAGTGGCTTAAAATGGTCAGTTTTTAAATCAATGCTCTGCCAAGATCTGAATTGCTATAAGTAATGCCCACACCAATACCCTACAAAAATCCAGCTGTAAAGAATGAGGCGGTGCCGTGGCATGAAGCTCGTCATGTTTGCTCACACCAGTTCATGGCAATTAAGTGGATATTAATAGTGGATAGCATTGTGAGGTACTGCTCTATGTCAGAAAAATAACACTTGGGGGCATGTGTTTTACTGCAGTCATCACTTATGGTTTTTTTTAGTTTTTTTTTAAGGAGTAAACTCCACCTTATTCTTACAAAACTGTGCTTAAGAGCCATTTACTATGTTACCTTTCCAAATATAATGAGTGGACTGGAGTAACAATATGGCCCATAGTGCAGTAATTGAAATGTCTAATCATGCATAGAAACATTCACAGTACATCAATAACTACTGCGTATGTCATTTGACATGAGTCATTTAATGCACTGACCAAATGGAAAGCAACTGCATTGACCAGCCCGGGATTAGGAGATCATTATCAATGTGTTTTGATCGCAGTCACTAATAACTGGCACAAGTGTAAAAAATGCACTGGCTCTTCTACTCAGTCAATAAGCCAGAGCTGAATAAACATGCTCAGCATCCAGTGAATGGCTTAAATGATTTTAGAGAAACTACTGTTTGCAATTATATTTCCAGACTGGATAATCGATCTCTGACACATTATATATATATATATATATATATATATATATATATATATATATATATATATATATATATATACACACACACACACACACACACACACACACACACACACACACACACACACACACACACACACACACTGCTGTGTCTTAAAGGTACAGCATTCAAAACATGATAACATAATCATTCCACCATGTAATGGGATGTTGTACCTCACTGACTCTGCAGTGATGTCATATTGCTGGGAGTTTGTATCCATTTCAAAGCGCTGTCAATATTATTATACATAAATGCTTTAGAATTGCTCATTTTTTTGCTTAGAGTGTGTTTCCTGTTTAATTTGGTTTAATTAAGATTATCAAGAAGCAAAATGAAATATGCATCAAATAATCACTCAATGCTATATTACAATCAGGATCCATGCTATATCAAACATGTTTTTAAATCAACAGAGGTTTGCTGTAATTGCATATATTAGCATCCAACTTTTGTATCTTTTGTATGTGCATTACAGTAAATGAATGCTTTCCCATACACAGCAAGCCCTGCTTCTCATTCCTGTTGCTGTTTACACTGTAAAGCACATTCAGTAAATACAAGCAGAAGAAAGTAGGACACAGCTGCAATGCTACAAGCAATAACAAAAAAACTTCCAGCACCCAAAAAAATTAATCTGGAACTTCAATCAGTAAGATTGTTGTTACAGTGACAATGTATCTATCTGATGAACAACTGACAGTGCATTAGGGAGGAGGGTACTTGAAGTTCATGTTATAATAAAATGCAATTGAGAATTACATTAAAATCAAGAACAAAAAATGACATATTATTAAGTGGCTTTATGAAAGCAGGTTTTGCTGTCATATGCAGGGCTGTATGCTACCTGATTATTTTAATAAACTGAAACCTTGACATAATTTCCTTCCTTACTTGGTTATTACATTTTCAACCCTCTTTCTTCCTCTCCTACGACAGACAATTGCATTTTATCAATAAGCCTAAGACGTGTCTCAAAGTAATAGTTGCTTTGTGTTAAAAATGAATGCCGAAAGCAAGAGAAAAATGGACAAGTGCATTGCAGTTTACTGTCTATCGATTACCCTTGAAGCTTTCCTGCACTGCACTGGGCTGAGCATGTAGTCTGTATATTTTAATTAGTGCAAGCTGCATATCAACATTTTGTTTTGACAGAGCGGTTAGGTTTCTCAAAAGCAGTCCGCTTTAGGAATGAAAAAAAAAATAAAATCAGGGTTCTTTAGACTTTTCTTTTCTTTGCAAGTTACAAATGAAAAGCGTATGCCAAGGTTACTGTTTGAAATCGTTTTTTAAGCTGGCATGGAGCTGCTATCATTTGGGTTCATCGGCTTTGATATCATTATAAAGAGATGGAGATCAAACCGAAATCTCCAGGCTCCCATTGCCATAATGTAAATGGCACTTCCTCAGGGTGAAACCTTGAGTAGTATAATATCATCTAAATGATAGAGCCTTTCTTGAGGCGCATGCTGACACTATTAAGCTGCACCGCCAGCTGTTGGCTGTATTGCTCTCAATGGCTTGTGGTGGTAGTCCTAAACCCTTGCTGCCCATTATTTGATGCCTACACCTGCTAAACCCATAGCTCTGATTTTTCCAGTAACTCAAAGGGGCTGATTGGCTTTTAATAACCCGCATATTAGAGATTTGTCAGATTCTCCGCCACCGCCACAAATGTTCTGTGTATCTGCTTTCATTCCTCAAGTGGAAGGAGAATTGTCGACGGGAAGCCAATATTTACAAAAGCCAACATTGGCTCTTTGATGTCTTCTTTTGTATATCAACAGTGAGGGCAGTAATTAGTTGAAAACACATGTCCCATTAGACTTAGAAGAACTGCTAGAAGAAGCAAGGTTTTCTCAGGCTTGATTTAAAGCCAAACCCAGGATGTGCATGACAATCTGAGCGCGTGTTTCAATATGTACAGGGGTCAAAGTGATGCTTCTGTTTATGCCAATTTTTACTTGAGCCATTATCTATTTTTATCAACCTGAAAGATTTTATTTCTGGTGTGATTGTTATGTCTTTAGATCCTACTGTAGTTTAAAAATATGTTTTTTATTTGTTTCATCACTAGTTTTAGTGCAGCTGAGAAATTATTTAATTCTCCATTTATATTTGTTTCTACTGTACTGTAAAATACAAAAGTCCCAGGACAGCTGCTGGCATTTACCACTGAAAGGAGAGAGAGAGATTGGTTTCTACTTCAGAACTGAAGCAAGGGAACAAAATCAGATTTTAGAAAACTGCACAAGCCCTGTGAGAGTGCAACGTGTGGTGAAAAATAGAAACTCTCCGGGGACTAAACCTCTGCGAGGAAACAGCTAATCTCAGGAAAATACAGCACACAGAGAACAGCATAGCCAAAATAAACTGCTTTGAGAAGCAGCAATTGTGTGAATTTACCATACACTGCAGCCTCAATCAATCCAGAGCATATCCAAAGAACAAATTATACTATGATAATAAAGATATTAATTCAGTTCATTATTTAGTATAGCTGCTGAATCACCATTATAATAATAATAATAATAATAATAATAATAATAATAATAATATTATAATATTAATTATTATTATTATTATTATTATTATTATTATTATTATTCTTGTTGTTGTTGTTGTTGTTGTTGTTGTCATCATCATCACTAGAATTGTTGTTTTCAGTAAACACCATGCAATCTTTATAATCTTGTCTGTCATTTCGGCACAATGATTATTATAAACTGTTATAAGAGAAAGGAAGGCTAAGCTACACTTTCTTCTCATTGCTGTATTTAATGTCGGGATCATGACTGCTTGTAGGGTATGGTGAAGTAGCAATTATGGACTATTTGGCAGCTCGTCCTGTCTGGTAAGGCGAGAAGAAGCCACCATCGTCCATGACAATGCCATGTCAGCAGGATGGACCATGACAAAGCAACAACCCCCCCCCCCCCCCCCCCCCCCCCCCCCCCAAAGCCATGGGGCATACCAGCAATATTCTGTTTGGCCGAACATATATCAGAGATTGATTGATATCTGATACGATACTAGCGAGCATTTACGTGGTGAAACTCGGGTAATGACCCTGAGGGCATCCCTGACGGCCCAGCTGTAGGATTAAAACTGAGATCGTGACGGCGACGCCCAGGTGAGTTTACCTGAGATTTATATAGGAAGTGATCTAATGAGCAATCATTCAATAATCCTTCCCCCCGAATACCAGCCTAAGCTTCCAATAATTGCATGACAGTTGGCATGATCCCTCTTTGATACAAGGACCTACTTTAGTGCTGACATCTATTAAATGCAGAATATATACAGTGTAATGCACATACTGGCTCCTAACCAATTCTTAGATATCGTACAATCAATGCAGCAACACAAGGAATGTGTTTGATACTGAAAGCTTCAGAATTTCAGATAAAGCTGTTCTCTAATCAGCCCTGTGATGGCAGCATATTGAAGTTGGTTTAGCTAGAGTAAAATCAGCTATTCAGCTTCTATTGAAAATAGCACTGTGTCAGTCTTGTCGCTGTTTTATAAAGTCGTCCGTCAGTCTTATGATACTACTTTAACTTTTCCTCATCTATACAGTTGCCTATGTAAGCAATAAGACACAGTGACAACATGTCTTTGTGTGAGCTATTCACAGTGATGACTACCAAGTGCTTTTCAAAATAAAACAGACTCCTGGTGTAGAGATATGCAACTGCGATTTCCCTCAGTGCGATGCAGTGAGATCACAATATGTTATACAGTTCATTTTTAATGATATAGAACTGGATTGTGAGCGGCCAGTCCCGAAGCCGAACATTTCCAAGTCATTTTATAGCAGGGTCATGCCAAGTGTTTCAATATCTTGGACTCTTTCCTTTGATTGATATGTTGAGCTAGATAATCAACAGGATGCATCATTGAATGACAGGACGCCCTTTGTAACGCTAATGCATGGTTTCCTGTTGCATGTGATTAAGTAAACATCAATCTGCAACGCACGTCAGAATAATCAACAATGAATGCATATATTTAATAAAATCGTTCTTTAGAAGAATGATTCCGAAGGACTGCACCTCCTCTCCACTTGCCCCCCTCTTTCCTTGCTGGGTATCATTAAAATAAATGCTGTTTTTAACTTCCATAATCGCGAGGCAAGGCACAGGGAATTATTCAATGTGAGAGGAGGTTAGAAGTTTTACAGCAGGTTCTCCAGAGAGAAGACTGTCTGCCTCCTTGTTGAATTATTGCAGTTCTGCCCTTCGTTACCCTGCCCTCTCAGAGACAATCTGACAACGTATTCTCATCAAGGCCACTAGGAGGAGAAGCATAACTTTTCTTTATGACTCCACGCTCAGTTTTATTAGATGCTGCTGCCCTAGCATAATTATGCATTGTAAAGTTTATTTGCTGTAGATAACAATGTGACTGCACCTGCTGTAGTTAATCTCCATCACAACACATCAAGAATGTAACCAAAGTGTAATTAGACAGTATACTAAAACAATGTTTGTTTTGTCCTTATAACCTACATTAATGGTGCAATGTACTGTGTTTGTTTTTTAAATCCGAAAATATTTAATGAGTAAAAACCTGCAGGTTTTGGCATAATGAATGTGGAGCTCTGAGGTTTTCATAGAAAATAAATATAACAAAATAAAGAAAAAAACTGCAACTTAGAGTTTCATAATTTGACCTTTTCACAAGGTATAATTTTATATTTTGTATATTTTATACAGGTGATATTATTGAACTTTTTAACTGTATTGAATTAGCATCTCTGCCCATTGAATTGAATGGCAAGGCAAGGGCCGGACATGAGCCGAGAACCATGAGGTTCAAAGACGACCGCCTTGCGAATCAAGTAAAGAGCAAGCTCTAGAGTCGAGAGGTCAGAACAGGTCTTATGCTGATGTCTGTATAATTAACTCATCAGCAGCGAAGAAGGGATTAATTACAACAGCTGCCACATCACTACTGTAATTAGAATGATATGCTGTTAGAGAAAACCTTAACTTTCAGTAGGGTTGTGCAAAACATCTAACATTAGTGTTTAAAGGGCATCCCTTTCAGGTATTGTACTGCATCCAGAACAGAAAGTCACACTGTTCCAAGATATCCCAGGCATATACCCTTCCCAGGGCATAAAGACTCAGCTAATGTAGAATTAAACACAACGGTCTGAACAGCTAAACAATCGTTTAGAAAGCAGAGCAGCGGCTTTTAATGAAGGAACTGGATAGTTGCTGCCATGTCCATTTGTTTATGCATTCATTTATTTGTATCTCTTCATGAAATGTTTCACACAACTCTTATGCACACCCGTTCACATTCCCCGTCACATTCAAGCATGGGCAGCTCCAGCAGCAGGCAAGGTTCTTTCCTTTGCTAATTGCAGCGGGTATTGGCCTTGCTAATGGGGTCTTGAACAGTCAAGTAAATACATGTTTCAAAGCAGGCCTCGTCATGAGCATCTCCCACGTGCACAATTTATTAGCCTAGTAACATTCCAGACTCTAATTTGATGCTCATGATTCTGTTTTTCATCCCTCGTCACTGGAAATTAGGGACATTTCCCACATCTCATTCCTCTTTGACTAACTCCCATTCTCCGCCACTGTTGTTCAGTCCCCAAATGACTGCATAACCACTCTTCCTATAGCTAGCTCACCGTAATACTGTGAATTTAACACAGTTTAGGAGCTGGTTATATATCTAAATTGCATGTTACACACAGGTTGCATGTATACTCAGGTTATTGCATTCAGTATAGTATGCCATGGTATTTTTGAGGTAGTAAACAAAGGAACATTATACAAGGGATGTAAACTGCTACCTGGTTTGCTTTACAGACAGGGTGCCCATTATAATCTGACATTTAAATGATAATTATCACAGCTCCCCTCGTAAATGTAATTGTACAGTGCATTCACATGCAATGACAAATGAACATATCACTGCTTTCAGGTTAGGCGGGTAGTTCTTGAGTTATAATTATATTGCTTTTATCTAAAGACGGGAACTCATTAGTTTCTAATTTACTGATGAAGTTCTTGACAGGAAGGCGCTAGAGAAACCATTTTCAATGTTTCCCAATAGGACTCTCCAGATGGGCAGGCTTTCATTTTCTTCATTTCAAACACTAGGGTATGAATGAGTATATTAATTACATTCATGTAACTTGAATTAAAAGTGTGACAAAAATGCGCTAGGGAGACTGCACTGTGGCTGATCCGTGGAGCCAATATTGCAGCCGGTGTGTATGCTGAGGCTCCAGGGAGGCAAAACAGGCTGATCCCTGGAGCCAGCATTACACTTCAGCCATCAACACCAGGCAGACGGATATCTGCATCATCAGATGGAAGGAAATGCAGATGGATCCCATTAGCTTACAGTAAAAGAAGCTGTGTCTTAGTTGGTGCTTATCTTGGCGAGAGCTGAGTCCTATATCAGCATGAAGTATTAACACCTACTCTCATGTAATGAAAGACATTATATATGTCTATATATTATATATGAAACCCTGCAAAAGGAATATATATGTGCTTGAGAAACCATGTTTCCCAATAGGTCTCTGCAGATGGGCAGGTTTTATATATATACAAGCAGTATATATAAAGCAGTTTACAAAGTGATATCAACGCCCATCAGTATTTTTATATAGCGCCTTTCATAGTGGACCACCAACACAAATCGCTTTTCAAGATATGAGACTAGGGTGTGCGAACTATGCGTCAGCTGTAGAGTGACTTGCAATAACATCTCACCCGAAAGACAGAGCACAACGAGGTTAAGTGACTTGCTTGGGGTCACACACATGAGTCAGTGGCTGAGCTGCGAATTGAACTGGGTAACTTCTGGTTACAAGCCTGTTTCTTTAACCACTGGACCACTTTAACCACTGGACCACACAGCCTCCTATATATCTATCTATCTATCTATCTATCTATCTATCTATCTATCTATCTATCTATCTATCTATATATATATATATATATATATATATATATATATATATATATATATATATATATATATATATATATATATATATATATATATATATATAGTTGTATAACTGAAAACAGGAGTGCAAGTATGAAGCCCATCCAAGCTTTATTTGCAATACCTAATTGTGTTAACTTCTATTACCGTCAGATATCCAGAATTCAAAATGCTTTCTTCCTTTAAAGTAATGCTTCAAGTAGCACAAATGACTTCACTTTATTTGAAATCTACTTGCTATTGTAAGCGCTTGCATTCTCCAACTGAAATACGTTTTTGTATTAAGAATAACATTGGCTCCAGCTCTGGTCAGCTAGTCAATATTAATGACATGACAATGAGATACCTGCTGCCACATGCATCAAGATTCCTTTTGCAGGGTTTCATTAACTGCCACGTTTAAGCTCCCCACTAAGATGGATGGCTCTTATCTACTGTTCATCAAGAGCCTCCCTCTGCAGGAGAATTTAAAATGTATTAAAATGTGTGCTGCAATCAAAATGGCAGACAAGACAGGCACACTCGTTCAAACCTTGTGGGAACATGAGCTGGCTGTAAAGAGTTGCGTAAAGAAAATCCCCAGTGAAACAATACAAATAGAAAAGCACAAAGGAGAGTCTCAGTTTGACACAAGAGTTAGATATGATTGTTTCATGAGATCTGCAGTACACAGCACCAAAGCCAATTCCCATTAATAACAGCATTTACTGTGTAGAACTAAATCCAGCTTGCAAAACAAACCGGAAAGTACACAGCTGTTACATAAGCAACATACAAATTTCTTGTGCTGCTTGTACCTTGATTAAATTGTTCTGACAAGCTAAAAAGCATCCTTGGTTTTTCCAACTTAAGACTGATAGCCCACCTGACATTTGCAGGTGCACTAAAATATCTGTCTCCTTTCATTATATGTATTTGAATGAACTTCCTACCCAGTCTGTCAGATTTACTATACATCATGTTTGAGGTATATCAGTTAGAGGTTATATCTTCAAGAAGAAGAAGAAGAAGAAGAAGAGGAAGAAGAAGCAGTAACTGTCATCACAGCATTGGCAAAATGTTCAGCAATTTGTTATTTCCAGCTGCCATTCCTACATTGCTTATTTATGTAAAGAACACAGTTTGAGGTAACAGGGTTCATTGCTGATGCCTGTAATTTGTGTTTACAATTGCTGATGATCTTTAAAGTGAAAATGTGTATCGCTTTCTAAGGAAAAGGTCTTGAAAACTGAGAAAGTAATAACCTTTTTGTTTGACATTCGCACACAACACAGGCCTGAATTTTGTTGCTCAATATTATCTTGCAATCATAATTTTTTTTTTTGCACAATTGTGGCTAAAGGCTGTGTATATCAGAACTAAAACCATATAAAAGAACTCATCCCTTTTATTCCCACTGTGATTTAGAAGGAAATACAAAAGGCACTTTCACATTCCTACCAGCGGTGCTCAGTAAATAGATGCCTGAAAGTGATCTGGACCCAAGAGGATTTGATTGTTCGGGAACACCAATCTCCTCATTTAACTTACTTCTGCCTCTAGGGAATCTATATTTCCTACTCGATCATTGCTCTCTGAGCTCCAAGCTTAGAATGGCAAGCTAAACCTCACGTGAAATGTAAATGCTATTTAACAATGTATGTAAAAAGAACTTCACAGGGTATAATCACAAAATAAGCAGGGACATCATTTTAGCACTTGAGAACCATACTGTGAGAAAAGATTGGTTGTATACCCATGCTGTTTGGGTAATAGTTGTCCTTGTACTGTACTTTCAAAACTTCTTGAAAGTAGCTCCACAGAGGTGAGGGCTTAACTAAAGAATTGGAAACCTATACAAAGGTCAGTCTTCATACACTTTCCATTTATCATTCCAGCACCTTCAGCACTCACATTCCAACACAGATACAAGATCATCTGTGCACTGCTTCTGAGCCATCATAGCACAAGACCACATCTACCCCAACCCCCCCCCCGCCCCCCCCGTCTGCCGCAGCAGAGGTAGCTGGCTGACCTTGCTCTAATGCAGTACACAACCAGCAAGGTGATTTTACGGAGATCAATGCGTTAGTCGTTGGTTGCTTTGGTGTCTGGAGTGCTTTCGTTCATGCCAATTGTCTTTTCAATTGAGTTTGTTTCCATTTTAAGTTCTGAAATACTACACGTCAGATGTGACCTTGGTATCAAGTCAGACAGGCAGGTAAACAGAGGCAGTAGTTTTATTACCAATCTATTATGTTCTGTATGAAGTCCAAAATATAGTGCCGTGTTACAATGTGTGCATTGGGAAGAATGCAGCTACAGCATTTTGGATGAGTAGCAGTCTAGCTCTGATTTCTAATGGTCAGAAGGGTCCACATTTCTGGTACCATAAATACAGATTAGATGGGTTTAATACTTTAAAACATGAAACTTTAGGTCTTGGCTTAACATTTTCTGCACTTTCTTGTAAGAGAATGATAACTCAGGATGTGCATATAAATTCCTTTTGTGAGATAAATTATCCATCTTGTACTTCAATCCTTGGTAAAATGTTTGAGGATGGGGAGTGTAGATTAGTTAAACTGTGACACAACAGTCTGAGTGTGTAAAAAGAGACACATTGATATATGAGTGTCCTTCACAATTTTGGACAATAAAAACAGCAGTGGGCCCCTGGCGAGGTGTTTATTGCCATGGTTACATTACTGCGGCTCTGCAATTTGCTACCAAAAAATACCTTTGTTTTCAAGAAGCACGTCAAACAATTCCTGCTTCTGTTATTATGATGATGTGCAAGAAAAAGACGTGGCAGCATTAGTACAAGAAAGTCACAGTATACTATCAAGTATAACAAAGTCCTGCAGCATTTAACCCGTACTTGAGTCATTAATAAATCTGTCTTCACGGTAAATCGTTTGGTTGAAGTCCCTCCAGACTTTGTTTCTGTTGTTACTGTACTATAGATGTACACCTACAAGTTTAGCCTACAGAAACTGGTTATGAGAAATGCATCATATCATGGACAAGACAAAGAAGGAGTCTCAACAGCATCTGCTTCTCGGTGTGAGCGTTCGGTCTTCATACAGTCCGGCGGTGTTAATGGTCCATTGATGTTCAGTAATCAGGATGTGGATTGTATTCCTCCCAATTATTTCCTGGCAGAACATGTTCATAAGAGACTGTTAGCACATGTTCAATGGCTGTTACCCAAGAAATTGTTTGTAAGTGGTGCCACCGCATCATTTCTGTCAAGTCTTTAAAAGGTATTCCTAATCATTCAAATCTTTTCTGTTATACAAATACTGTACAATGATTAGGACAAGTTACAAGCCTGCAGTTTAATTAAGCAGAAAAACAAGCTGTTTATATTTTTTCTGCGGCAAACTAAACACAAAATACAACAAATGCCATACAGGAGTGTGTCCTGTCACCTTAGCGTCTTAACATTGCAATAGGTGTTGTGACAAGAGAATTAACAGATAAAGCATCAGCACAGGAGAAGAAATTAAAAGTAGAGTTTGTAGGCTATTGTTCTAAAAATAAAAAGTTGCAAAACAAATAATCTTCAAATCATACATGTGGATTGGGTATACTGCAAGCACATTCACAGTGTACTAGTGGATATTACATATAAGCTGTTGTTAAGGCATTTCTCACACTCTGTTTAAGCATATGCTAAACCCATACCTCTTATGACTAGCAATCTTGAATTTATTAATTATTTCCACTGCTGTACAGCTGTTGTTTACTCCAAAATACTTTTTTTTTTTGGATACCTCATTGAAGACAAAACCCCAAGCCTCCAGACTCTTCGTTGTGAACTGGGAATAAACAGTAAAGCAACTCTTGAATCCTGACCAGGAAGTGTCTCAAAAACCTCAAAGTGAGGTAAACTCAAAACAAGTTTAGCTAGTGGATCTCTCAAGGGAAAACGATGAACAGACAACAGTACATGTAATTTGCCACTGTCAAAAGAGAGAGGCGCACTTCTATTTTCGGTCATGCCTCGCTGTACCAAAGTTATACTGGTCTCTTTAAAAGCCCACTTTAGCCAATTAATAGTACAGAGCTTGATTTGAAAGGTCGATGCATCTACCAAAAGTATTTGCTGCTCAACTACAATATATTTTTGCTTAGCCTGGGGTTCACAACTAATGTTGGAATGGTTGAAGAAACAATGATTAATTCATGATCTCTATAACCATCATTAAAATGGCACACCCGAATTTGTGGAGTAAGTTCATGTTTAGTCCAGGGGCAGACACAAATTTCAGTACATTTGCTGTCTATGGATGTACTCCAGTGTGGTGTTTCAAGTCCAAGTTCATGTCCATACTGGTCTTTGCTTCCAACACTACTTGTATAAGCAATTCTGCAGGGTCAGGACATGGTGCCGGTACCAACTTTCCTTGGTTTAATGATTACCAAACATGTGTGCAAGGGTTCAGCAGGGACCAGGTCAGCTGCCAACTTTGCATATTAAAGCAGGAAAAAAAAAAAACTTTTTTTATACTTAGACATGTTTTTGTTGCCACTTGCAATCCCAGATTGTGGGGATATAGAATATGATGATGCATTTAGTAAATATATTGATACAAGCCCCATTAACCCTTCTGGGATGTCTCTAAAATGGTTGAGTGCATCTCAAATCGCTTCTCCTTGAAATAAAATAAATGTAAAGCTGTAACAGTAAAGGGTGTCATGAAGATAGATAACCAAGGGGTCTATTGAACATATCTCATCTGTGAATCGAAATCGTGCCACTGATTCAAAAAGTAATAAAAGGACCATATGCAAAAACAGAGGTAACACAAGCCTCTAACTATACTGTCATGATAGTGCAATTGTATGCATGGTGACATAGCAATTACATTGCAAATACACAACCTCATCTGTTTAAATACAGTGGAAAAAAAAAACTACACATCGATGTGTGCAATCGCTATGCGAATACAGGGTAATTAGAGGGTAATTAGGAACGCTTATTGTAAACATCTTACCAAAATCTGTCAAAGTTTTGGGTGAGGGTCATATTTTCAATGTGATTTGAATGTTTAAAAAATAAATGCATGTTGCCTTCATGTCTGTATCGTTCACAAAAGATAATGTGTAATCCACAAATCTATGGTAATGCGCATCAGTTAGATTAACTGGGGTCATTTTGTCGGCTCTTTGTATTTTTAAGGTCATTTAAAAAGTCTCCATTGTCCAGTACACATAACCACCTTTGACAATGGGATTTAAATGCTGCAGTGGGTTTCCCTCACATGGAGTACTGTATTGTACGTACTGCTTCATTATAATTGGTCATAAAGCATGACTTCACATGCAGACACTGGACCATTAATGCAAGCCCTGGCTTCCTCACCCTAGTTACAGTAACTTTAAAGAAGCAGAGCACAAAACCAGTGAAGGATTTCCCTGTCTTTCAACTGATAAAAACGCAAGACTGAGAAAAAGGCAGCGTACATCACAATATATTTTCCCCTTCTTCAGGTAAACCCTAAATCACAAGCATTTGCCAAAAAACTTCATACTGCATTCATTTTCCACTTGCTGGAAAACACCAATTTTAAAATCAGTTTGATGGATGACATTGATTTAGATTTATTTTTTCCGAGCAGATGGGCTTGGATATCACTTTCTAAACGGCTTTTTAACTTTTATATACTTTTATAACTTTACCATTAAATGAGTAGGTGTTGATACTTCATGCTGATATTGGACTCAGCTCTCGCCAAGATAAGCACCAACTAAGACTCAGCTTCTTTTACTGTAAATTAATGCGAGCCGTCTGCGTTTCATTCCATCTGATGACGCAGATATCTGTCTGCCTGGTGTTGATGGCTGAAGTGTAATGCTGGCTCCAGGGATCAGCCTATTTTGCCTCCCTGGCGCATCAGCACACACAACGGCTGCGATGCTGGCTCCAGGGATCAGCCACAGTGCGGCCTCCCCAGTGTGACAACCGTCTGGACTGAGCTGAGTAGGGCACTGCTCTTATTTCTTTTTATTTAGGCCAAGCAGAAAAAAGCAAACAGTTTTTGGCTTGGCTAAAACCGGTTACTCTTCATCCGATCTGACAGTTATGAGGTCGAGTAATAACACAGCGTCGTTTGTTTTTTTTTCATCTTTCTCTTATATACATTATGACTTTTGTAAAGCCTTTTGTGATGTGCCTTAAATAATACAATGAGTCAGGTAGTCTTAGCAATTCCCACATTTGTACTGTCGGATAATATTCTGCATAGAGCAACCGGAAACGACCACCCTATGAAGAAACAACATTAGCTGGTTCAATAATACTGATTTATATCTATACTTTTAACTTTTTTTTTTTTAGGAGGGGTAAGCCTGCTTGCTAACACAGCTTCTTTTGTTAAACAAATGGTAAAAATCAACCATTAAGTTTACAATCTCTGAAACACCTGGTGTAGCAGTGGTGACAACTGTATTAATGAGCACGTGAACCCGGGGTCATCTGTTAAAACATGCACTTAATTAACATTCAATTAAATTAACATGAAATATACAACAAATGAAACATTTTCATTGTGAAACCCAAACAGGTATCGTGAATTGAAACAATGTGATTAGTAAGAATAAGTTAAATGTACCATGAATTATTCATGGTTTACTTCACATGAATTAAATAATCTAGCAGGAAATTAAGTTTAGCTCATTGGTAAATATTATTTTACAGAGCAGAATTGTTTCTTCTATATCAAATGACGCAGTTCGCTTTTCTCTCGTTTAACAGAGACTTAGAACTGCACTGCACTTATCCACTTTTGCTTTTACAATATGAAACCCAGGGTAAGAGCATAAATATACAGGGCACACACTTTGTTTTACACGATAGCGCTTTAAGTAATGTAGCTTGAATAATAACTATGGCTTCATTTGCCACATACCCTTTATTTAATGCACTGGAAATAATTTAAATCTTATGCCTGGATGCCGGAGCTAAGAGGTGACATTAGAAAGCTTACACTGATATAAATTGTAATGATGCACTAAAGGGTTTTTTTTTTTTTCAATGCCTAGCTGAAGGCAATGCTGTTGTGCATCACTATGGTGTTGCAGTACTTTCTAAATAATACTGTAGCCTTAACGCATGGTTCTGGTAATTTCTTGCAACTTCACTTAATTCTGGGCAGTGGTCAGATCCACAGCTGCTGGCAATAGCTGTTTCCCGCAGGTGCTAAGAGACGAATATGTATATTCTATCTGTGCTCTAAATGATGCACTAGTGATTGCCCAAAGTCTAGTTTACTCAGCTGCTTTGTGAAGCAATGGACCTCAAACATCATCTCAGCTAGTACTGAGTAGATGCCCTTGAACCTACTGTAAGTGTATCGACTTAAAACAACTCATTACAAAACCAGTGATTTCCTGGCTCTAATTGATCAAAAGACTCTTTTTTGTTTAGTTATTTTTTTTTTTTTTTGCTTTTGAATTCTATCGAGCTGTATTTTAAGTACTAATTTTCAGAGAAAGAAGGTATTTTTTATTTTTTTTATTTATCTTTATGTTATTTTTTCGGGGGGGGGGATTATAAACAGCCCTCTGTGGACATAAGGTGAACCATCCTACCTGCACATTGCAGCTTTTAGCTAACACTGCATTTAAGGTGTTATTGATTACCTTTTGAGTAGAGCTTTATTCTGCCAGGTTGCTCGATATAATAATTGCACCATAACTTTCCTCACTTTCTGTAAAGTCAGATTAGAGTTGTCTGCACACCTTTTTGCAATCTCTCAGGACGTGGGTGTAAGTGTGGCTATGATATCACACATTTCGTATGATTCTTCTGTCTGTCATCAGTTGGCTGCTTTAGGTTCCTCGTATGTGTTACTGTATGTGGGCAGCTGCTAACAAACGTGCGTGCTTTACTGGCGTGCAAAGGATCCTGCATCGGGGTCGCTGTCTGTATTTATTAGTATACACTCTTCTTGTGCCAGTCAGAATTGAACAACCCACTCTTGGACTGCAGGACATTAAATCCATCAAGCTCAGTCCTCTTCACTTTGCACAGCTCAGTAATCACACCTCCAGGCGCTGCCTCCCACAGTACTGGAGGAGACAGCCATGGGTATGGAGACAGCTGCCTCTGCTGAGGAGTGCACTGGGCAGCTGATTGACATAAAGAAAGAAAAACAGAACACGGCAGAAAGAAAACGGTCTTGGAAGAGACTTCTGGTGAGGCATGCGATCACCAATGCTCTGTCTGCCTCAGCGATGAACCGCACACGTAACACATCAACCTGTTAGAGTGCTTTAAAAACCTTCCTCGACAATTCCGTTCTCTAGTCATCTCCATCCATATTAATGAGGTAAAAGCGATAATCTCCTGCTGTGATTGGACTGATTCCCTAGTATTGCTGTCAAGCAGTTTGGCGAAAAGAATTTACTGAGGCGTAGCATAAATATTCAGAGGATAGTGCCAGCCTGCTGCATGCTTTACACTCTTCAATTATATTTATTACGGAATGCAAATCAGCACTGAAAAGCACATGCAGTTGTTTTGACAATCAAGCCATGATATCCTGCTTAATCGTTTACTCCCCACCAAGCCTTGATGGTCATGATATACCAGTGCGTTTCTGAAATAGCCAAAGTTTACACAAGGCCAGTGATCTCCAGTGATATAACACACATAGACATTGTTAAGATATTTTTCCCAGTGCTATTACAATTTTGTTATAAAAACAGGCAACACTTTAATGGTGCTGAATAGCCCTGTTAATACATATATGGCTGGTTTCACAGACCCTTGTTGGCACTAACGTTGGATTATCTTACCTCAGCTAACATGAAACCAGTCATTACTCATGAATTCTAGGATTGAGACCATTAAAAAAAAAAAAAAAATATATATTAACATAATTTTGATTTTTTATTTAACATCATGCAATCAAATAAACCAGAATATTATATTGCAAAAAGTCTACTGGTGGCCATAATAGCAGTACAGTATTTCATGTTAGATTTTTTTAATTTTTGTCAGTTTTTGGTTAAGTATATGGAAAACTACAACACGGTATGTAATTCAATATGTTAAGGTAACACTATTCAGCAGGTTCATTCGACTTTTATGAAACAAAATTGGTTAATTCTCTAGGGTGATGCAAAACTTTTGGCCAGTACTTATATAGTGGAAAAGACCAATCTTCACACTAAGTCACATCTTGTATCACACACAATGACTAAACCCCAGAACACTAGAAATCCTAGTGAAATATAGACTGTAACCCCCAGATTGATTGCTGTGTTTTTCTAGAACAGCACTCTCTTGGGGTGGGTGAGCACATGTGGGGACAGCTGTTTCAAAAGTGTTCCCATTGCAATGTCAATAAAACCTGTTACAAGCCCCATAAAAAAGGTGTTCCCAATAAAGAGCAACATCTGTTTCTGAATTGCATTCATTTTTCTAACAATCCTGATCTGCAAAATAAGATAATACGGTGATACACTTTTATTGTAATTGGCGGCAAAATGATAATTCATTTATCATTAAACTCCAGCATCTTCTGTGCCGAGCGCTAGCTACAGTATGAAACATTTAGTTGTTCTACAACTGTCCAAAAGAAATCTCAATTTCTGTTATCTGGCAACAGAACAATAACTCTGCAGTCATTACATGATGATTTTCGGCTGTTGTGATAGACACAGCTTGCTCAGTACATGCCTTCAGTGTTGGGTTAGTGTGTGTGCTGATTGATACTTATCAAATGTCACAATCTTCTGCCCCCGTCGGCCAGCAGGCCGTTTCCAACCACAGAGGCCGATCAACAGATAATCACCATTATTCCTTAAGAGGCGCTTGTCACAGAGGTCTTCTGTTTCCTTGTGGTAGTTTGAGGTATGGATGCCCTAGATAATTGCCCATCCACTACTCTGCCCTTTAACTAGATCCTAGTCTTTATTTACTGTCAGTCCCCTGGCAGCAGCAGGTTCCACTCCTATCTATCAAATTGTCTCTTCCTGTGTCTGTTTAACTTCTTAATAGATCGACATGCAGTAGCAAGCCTACATGTTTAACAGATCGTGAGAATACCGAATGTATTGCTGTGTGTAATTTGAATAACCATATAATCAGCTGACCAGCCTATCACTGGGAGCCAAAATCACCAGACAGAATATCTACTTGATGTTTTTTTGTTTTGTTTGTTTTTTTGTGTGTTCTTGAAGTTGTGGATGAACGCGACCATTGCTGGACCAGTAAAAACAAGGGTCACATTCATATAGTTGCACTAAATGCACAAGTCTTTAATGTAATTCCTGGTGCACTAAAGCTTTGTGACTGCTGTGCAATGTGACTACTTTGCAACGAGAGATATTAAGTAAGTGGGTAACTACAGTGACTATGCATATGGTTGTGGAATTAGAATGGAACAACAAGCATATGGTTCTAGAATAAGAATGGAACAACAAGCATATGGTTCTAGAATAAGAATGGAACAACATGCTTAATTACAAAATGCTGGCAGTTGCTAGCACCACTTGTATTTATACATGTCACTGTGCATTTACAATATTATGGAAGCACAACTGCAGAGTTATTATAGACCCTTACTATAAAGTGTTACCAAAATAACAAGGTCAAAAATCAGTGTTTTGATGGGGGAGAAATGAGGAGCTGCATTGTCTTTAAATGCTCTGATTGGCTAGAAGCTAATCATAAAAGAGCTCATCATAAAACTGGATGAAAACCAGTCGGCTGCCACCTTTTAAACTGCATTGACTTTGAGGGGAAATGCTTCTTACCATAAGTTAACGTGCACAGACCACAGTTTGTTATCCTGCTTTATAAACTGAAAAATAACCAGATGTCTGATGAACCACTGTTGGACTCGCTAGGAAATAATGACCAACTCCTGGGAAGTATTGAATAAGCAAAACTATATACTGCTGAAGCAATTAATATTTAAAGAATGTAATAGGTAGCCCTTTGACCGGCAAACTAAATGCACAGGTGGAGCTGACACAGTGGAGCAAACTATGCAGTTGGCCGAGAGTAAATCATAGAATGATGTTCCACGAGTATCAAGAGACCTGGTAACCAAGGTTACAATCAAAGCGACTACATCATTACAAAAGTGGGGGAAAAAAAAAACAGTAGCTCACTCTACTGTACATTGCACATGATGATCAAACAGTAAGATCAGAAGAACAAGGAAAAACTGAATTGCATGGGGGCAGCTCAGAGGGTAAACGCACTGGCTTTTTGCCTCTGGAGACCTGGGTGGGAATCCATTTTGGGTCACTTAAATAAATGAGCCCTCCACATCTCAAAAGCACCAGACAGCTGGCTGCTCCAGAAAGGCCAGGCATTGACTGTTCAGGGGTCGTTCTTCAGGTTAGAATTGAGGTGAGACTGCAGAGCACCCTGGGGTGGCTCACCAAGTGCCTGGCTATGACGTGCTAAGAAGTAAGAATTGAGGTCGGATTTCCAGAAAGTCATTTTTTGATAACGGAGGCCTGGAGGGTAAATTAAAGTTTACAGTGGAATTAAGCTGAATTAAGGAATATCCAACATCATTTTGAAAAGGCATTATCGAGGTTTCATGAGGGTAGAAATGGCCAAGCATCATATTAACTGGGTAAAAATAATTCACAGGAACTAAAATGTCATTCATACGGTGATTATGAGTAATTTTCTGTTTCCCAGTAATAATATGAATTAAGTTAAGGTTAGGGCTTGAGGTGAGCTGGCAGATTCCCACTTGTATACACCACTTTATAGCGTTATCTGCACAACCCTTTTGCAATCGATACTGCGCTCATAGATATACTTACTGGGTGATTATCAGTCTTGTTAGGGTAGCACAGTGCAGAACAAATATTGATGTGTTGATCAGTAACCAGCAGCAAACTCACAGAAATGTTATTTCTATGTGCTTGAATGCACTTTTTTTTTTTTTTTTTTTTAATTCTTAAGCCTCTGTGATTGCGAAACAAAAAAATATATGTATAGAAACCAAATGTCTTTTGTATCCAGTCAAACCGTAATGTTTTCCTGTTGTATTGCTTGCGACACTTTGTGCTGGGTAGACTTGCAGTGTTTTGAGAGTCACTGGGAGGTACCAGACTGATGCCATACACTCCAGGATTTTATCTGTGTCTGTCTGGAATTAGCGGTAGAACACTGATCGATCTTGGAAATGGATCAGAAATCCTGGCAGATAACACTGTCTGGTGATCTGTATCTATCTCCCTATCCATCCAGCTGTCTGCCTATACTGACAGTATATATGCAAATATATTTCAAATACCACTCAAATTATATACATTATATTCTAGTTCAACTATGCACATTTTGCACTGTAGCTCAAATCTAAATTGCAAAACATGTAAAAAGTGAAATTACAATGGTCTAAAAAAATAAACTTGTAAAGAAGAACAGCACATATCCAAAGGCACCACACATTAATTATTTAGCAATTCCAGAACACAGCCAAGCCTAAATGCTTTTAATGCACAACAGATAAATAAAGGTCACTAATCAGAGCAGGCGATTAGTCATGCTGCGGCTGCTGCTGCTGCTGCTGCATCTTCTTTCTTCTTTCTTCTCTTCCCTTTCTTCTTCTCCTTCTTCAATGTTAAATGAATCTATTTTCTTGTTGCTATTAAATGTTTTCACTAGTATTTGAATTTGTATTTTTCAATAGTCCAGACTGCATATGCTACAGGGCTTTACTTACTTGCTAACTTCTTACTTTCATTTTGTTTTGTTTTTTTAAAGCCACAAACGGTACAGTCACACTCGTATATGTCACTATCAGCTTTTTTTTCAGCTGACTGTGGTTCTGTACCTACAACTCTCACAGATGACTAGTCTTAAATGTGTCTGGCAGAGGTAGAAGCTGAGAGAACAGAAGTTTACTGGAACTGCCTTTTATAGTGCAAGTGCAATATATGGTACACGCTTCTTACCCTATTTAATATTAATAGTAAAAACCACCTTGGGAATTTCAAGCCTAAAGATTCTGGGATCTGTATCTGCTATTAAACTCTCAAAGGACTCTTATCTGTGACACATTTCCAGGACTACAGTGGCAACTGTATTTGAAAAAACGACTTCAAGCAGCCAACTTTACACATTATTATAAGCTTGCCGCCAACATTCTGGTAACAAATTATTAGGTGCACACAGAGGGCAGCGGTGCAGGGGGAGCCTGGCTAACTTGCAGTAAAGATATTCATTTATCTCAGTGCTGGGATTCATGCAAATGAGACAGTAATCATTTTAATTCAACAAGCATCTGCAATGGCCTAAATGACAATTAGACAATTATTTGACTTTTTTTTTCGCTTAAATGTTACATCTCAAGAGGACACAGACCCACATATATATATATATATATATATATATATATATATATATATATATATATATATATATATATATATATATATATTTTTTTTTTTTTTTTTTTTTGATGTACAAATGTGTTATGTAGGTCAGAATTGGTATAAAAAAATATAATGCAGGCAACACTGGAAGAAAACCTGCAGCAATTATAGAACTGTGGCTATTAACTTTGCATGGGTCTTACCAGCTATTGCCCCACATCAAATCCAAAGGCGTTAAGAATTATGCATATACAGTTCGGTTTAAGATGCCACCACTGTAATTCCATTAATGGCACAGCGGCCTCTGGTCATTGTGAAGACCTAATTATACATTATAATCCCATAAACCTCCCAGCTGAATCAAGTATTATACTGACAGATCCACACAGAGCACACACGCAATCATAGTCATATTCTCTACAATATTAACAGAAGAACAGAACCACTCCAAAGCCCTGTGTGATGCAGTCATACGCCAGCGCATTCCACACTAAAGGATTGGAATCTAGGGATCCAGAACATGAGAAGAGGTTTGAGGATTAAGACAGATTTATGTTGTAACAAAAACAATGTTTTTTTTATTGACAGATGGTTTGAGCTGTCCAATTTATTCAGTGCAGAAGATTTTGGGGGGAAAACAAAAGTGTTATCTTCTTACACTGTCATTATCCGGCCTCAAAAGTGACACTGTGTTTCTGATTAACTCTGTTTCGTGCCATTTTTATTCAGTTAAAGTTTGATCTGCATCATTGCTTTTTCTTGTTATACAGAAGCCACTAAAGAACTAGAAATCGAATGGCGTCATGGAGATTCTTAAAGGGGCTGCTGCACTTGATTCCCTTCCATCTACTTTAGTATCAGTTTCACTCTTCTCCCAATCATTAGGTATTTAAAGTTATCAGAAGGATTTTTAAAGCAATGTTGAAGTCCTGGGTTCAGTTGCTTTGCCTGTTTGTGTTTAAATCAAAGCATCACGCTAATTCAATTGTTATACACGGAACCATTCCAACAGTGAACCTTGAGCAAATAAGCTTGAGAGCTTAAGTGAAGGCCCTTGGCTTGATAAAGACAAATCAAAACATTCTCAATGTTTAATCAGGAATGAGCCTCAGGGGTAACATCAATTGTTTCTTGCAGGAGGTTCTTTAAAAGCAACAAAATGGTTGTTCCAGACAATGCTTATCCCCTTCGCCAACTAACAAACAGAACCCCCAATATGCACACACACACACACACACACACACACACACACACACACACACACACACACACACACACACACACACACACACACACACACACACTCTCTAAATACAAGAATATACTCTACTAAGGAGCCATAAAAGGAAACCAAACTCTACTCAGATGTCAAAGAATAATGCCATCATTGATCGGTCTTTTGTGACTTTCCCTTCATCCTCAGATAATAGTGGCATAGCCGAGTGCCTTCAAGATCAGATAGAGCAGAACCTGCCAGGGGGCCAACGCTATACCAGATCATTTCTCTTTGCCCACAAAACCCTCTTGTACTTCCCCGTTGCTAGGAAAGACTCGAATCTTCCTGACTGTTCAATACTGTATAAGCTGGCAACATCCCCTCCCTCTGTGAACCACGTGACGCTGAGAAAAGACTCCCACTGTATTGCATTCTGCAATGCCTCAACAGTTAAGTCTTCTCTTTCAACATGCCACAGATACAAATCAAAACTGACACCCTAAAAGAATTTCAATCCGACTTTCAATGACTATTCAACGGGGCAGTTGGCAAACTATTAACAATGCCATGTTCCGTGCAGTGTGTTTGAAGTTTCCGACGGAAAGCCTTCTTTGTTTGTGAAGGAGGGTTCCGTCCACCCTTGTTCTTAATTGTCTTTAAATTGTTAACGTGATTTTACAATTCTGTGTACTTCAAAGTGCACAATGTATGGAAACTGATGGGTTACATTTTCAGCATCGGGGATAGCAAACTTCACATTTCTCTCATTTCTTTTTAATGATATCAAATGAAACAGATTTTTGTGTTGCAGATCTGTTCAAGAGAAAAAAAAAACTGGCCCCTGCTGGAATCAGAACCAGATCAATGGCACCCACTACAAAGCTGAGGTCTGCTGTCAAGTCTGTTTTAGGCAGGTTTACCTTAGTTACCAGCACAGCCCTTTGACAACTGCCACTTAACAAGCAGGCCTGCTCTGTACAAATCCTCTGCCTAAAGATGACATGTCACTCCGACTCAAAACCCACAAAAAAATACAGTACGTAGCGCATTGGTCATTTAACACAATTCAGGTGTTAAAAATGATTAAAATGAGATGTTTCCTCTACTGCTCAGCCCATAGAGTCAAGATGCGGATTTCACAGAGAGCATTTACATGATAGCAAGGTCACTTGTCTATCAGCACCCCAGCGAGGTGTCCCGGGAGCTGTTATTAGGAATAGCTTTTGATTATCCTGTCATGAAGGTGATTCAAATGGGAAAGGGGGCAAAAGTCAGATGTGAGCACAGTACAGGTGTAGCCTGGAATCATTATTAGTCAGTAAGGACACATTTTAGCTTTCCTTCAGCACCATACTGACTCTAACACAATTCAAGTCCGTTTTGGGGTATAGCAATCTGTGATTGGCAGTCTGTGAAGTATTGAATTAGCCGACATAATGCAGACTCAACCAAGCAAGACAACTCCAGTGTTGTTTCCTGCTTATTTCCAGTAGGCGCTTTACTGTATACTTGATTACACACTGTCTCCACAGTTGTCCGCCATAGAACAGGGAACGCTTTTTTCATTGAATCCTCCCCAATGGTAGAGTAAGTAAATGAAGTCAGCTGAGGTTGATGCACCAATGGAACTATGACTGGAGACTGGATTACATCTATTCCATTGGAATACACTGGTTGGAGGGACATGGATGCAGACAGTACTTACAAGCATGGGAAAACACACTATCATACAGCCTGTCTATTATTGTGTTTCCTTCCCTTTGAAAAACTACATCAATCATACCTAATGGTCTTATATAAATCTGTACCTTTGACATGAACATGTATGATCTTTGAAAGTTATATTATTATTATTATTATTATTATTATTATTATTATTATTATTATTATTATTATTATTATTATGTTTTGAAGACAATCTTGTCTGCAGTGTGGGTGAAAGCTGTGATTAATTTAACTGCAGAAGCAAGATGAACTGTTTTGTGGCTCGCTCTTAAATCACCAAAACTAATCTTTGACTTTTCATTTCGTAATTAAAGGCAGACGAGTTGCTAATTATCTCCTCGATATATCCAGAGTTATTTTTTCTGTGCTGAGAAAAGGTCAGCTATGAGCTGAATTGCAACTCTGTTTAGCTGTTGCCTGACAGACTGATATAAACCTGAAAGCAGTATCATGATCTACTCATGGAATATTACCCCGAGCTGTGAGCAAATCACAAGCGAACAGCAATCACATCTCAGCGGGCTTTGGTATGTATCGTACATTCAAAACTAGAAAACAAACACAGTTTGCTGTTTATTATTTATTGTTTTATTCTTATCCTTGGAGGTCTAAAATGTTTGATTCCATTGTTACTTGAAAGGAGAGAAACTGAAAATAAACTGGCAATGCTTAAATAGCAGACTGTAGCAGGAATGTTTTCAGCGACTGTAATGATTAATAAGATGCAACTGTGGAGAAACCACGCACTCAGTAAACTTTACCATGATACAACTGTAATCTGCCGAGCATATGCATTTACCACATGCTATGCTTTAACGTGTATTAGAGTTTTATATGGATATTAATTCATATTAATGTTTTTGAATTGTGAATTCTAGTATAAAACTAGTACACATTTTTAATCTAATTAGCTTTAATCTAACTCATATACTTAATTTAGTATGGTTTTGCCAGCGCAGGGGCGGCTGATGTGGGCTCCAGTGGGCTATGCCACGGGCCAAATTCAAATAACAACGTCATCATTTACGTGCATGTGTATCTGTCAATGCAGTGATTCATTCACGGCATTCCAGTGGTGCTTGTCTCCTTAGTTAAAGAGCAGTGCAATCACCCAGGCTTGAATTATCTGGGAACATTCAATGTAACGTATTTACTAAAATGGCCCCTTTGTTTCTAATTCAGAACAGAATGAGGGCACCCACTCTCCTCATGCTGTGCCCCTTGGCCACTTGCTCCCGTATTTAACTGCATGTTGAAAATGGCCACCATTATCTCAACTGGAGAAGAGCTTGTCCTCGGTGTGATAAATTTACTGTGACACAAATTGTTCGGCTCAACAGCATAATTATACACTCTTTATTTATTAATACATTCTTCGGCATAACTAACAGTGTGAAAAAGTGCAGCATCTGGATGACAGGCATTATAATAGCACTCAGTGTTGAAACAGTGTTGACAGTGCATTAGAGGAAATTACTGGGGATTTAACTGGACTCTGACTGGTGGACCGGTCACAAAACTCTCTTTGAGATACAGAAGCATCCCAGGTTATTAATAAAGTGTGAAAGATGTTATGCATAAGTTGCTGAAAATGATTTCTGTTCAAAGTGTGTCAGGAAATGTTATGTGCGCTGCAACCGCAAGGCGATATTCAAATGAGACATTTCCAATTTTTTTTAATATAATTTGTATATATATATATATAAAACATACAATTCAGTGTCAGGGCATAAACTAATGGCAATGTATGAAACTTAAAATAGAAGTGTCAAGGAAAAGCAGTCCAGCTTTGATGAAGGCAATTGAAATGAAGTGATGGATTGAACAGAAGCCTCCCAAAGGAAGACACATAGCAGCTGTGCTGTGTGCAAATGAGAAGTGTTACATCTGATACCATCTCACACCACACAGCACACTGCAAGATCAGCACTACGAAGCTTTAAAAGAGGCCCTCCTTGCTAATTGGTACTGGGCGAGAGCACAGGCGAGTTCATAACAGGGAGTAGCAAGGGAGGCATGACGTGCAAGAACGAGACAGCACGGAGTACATTTGTTGACAAATATTAAAAATGAATGGAACTAGCTCTGTGATTACTTTAAAAAAAAGTTGAAGCCTAATGTATCTCAGATGGACACCTATGTGAAGTCTTTCTTCATGATGGTTGTGCACTATGCTTCCATTTCTTGGTCGTCTAGGAGAAGTGAAACCCTTGATTCTGCTAGAGAAGAAAGCTCTAAATTGTCCCATTAAAATGACATAGAGCATACTGTTCTTGAGGGTGTTCAGATCTGTTTAATTTCCTAAATTGTACCCATTTCTCCAGTATACAGTATTTGGATGAGTTGTTGCAAATCCGTAACCCCCCTAAAAAGACACCGCAATCCTTATAGAACTTGTTGACGGTGGGTACATCCCAGATCTGTCTTTTATAGGGGACAGTTAATAATATTACGTGGGAGGTAAAGGTGATCTTTTTTCTTGTTATTTTATTCATAGTTACAGATTATAACTCCTGCTTCGATACAGCAGCTGTGCAGGTGGCAGTATGATCGCAGCTGATGCAGGAACTGTTCTGCCTCTGCCAATTTCCACGAACCGCACGTTGCACCTGGAAGAACAGGAACCCAGAGCACACCTGTGCAGCACATTTAGTACGTCTTCGATGGAAAACTATCATTACAAAAACACAAACGCATGCAGGTTAACGTCCAGTTCAAACATAGACTTTATAAAATATATAATAATGAGACCAGACAGAGGATAATTCCCAGCTCATGTCAATTGCCATAAGATGTAATATTCTGATTATGTAATAATTATCACTGAAGGTATGGGAATGTGTGAGTTTAGATTTATACATGTATGAATGTTTGTAAATATATATATTATATATATATATATATATATATATATATATTATATATATATATATATATATATATATATATATATATATATATATATATATGTGTATATATATATATATATATATATATATATATATATATATATATATATATATATATATATATATATATATATATATATATATATATATATATGTGAGAAATGTTTTCAATGTAAGACTGCAAGTATGTTTTTTAAAAACGTAATAGAAAATATAAAAAAAATAAATAGTTAACTGAATATACTGTAGTTTGGTTTGCAGAGTCGTTTGCATGACAGCTAATGAATTCATTTTTTCGCCCACTTTTTTCATTAAACATGGCCTCTATTACAGTACATACAGCACAAGTACACATTGTAACACTGGCATTTTAAACACGGCTCCCCCTGTTTGTCCTGTTCTGCTTCTGCCAGTGCAGTAGTGCAAATATTATCCAATTTAACAATACTTTTGTTAATTCATCTAAGTGAATGGCAACTGTCGTCTGCCTGCCATCTGCCCTTATCCCAGTGGGCTCTAGGGATCTATCAGGACTAGCTGGATATATAAATCTGCTTGGATAAAGAGACCCTTTTTAACACATATCCGCCTCCACAACTCATTCATTCCCAACATGCAGCACAGCCACGCTAATGGAACTCCATTAGATGTTATCTACAGCATACAGTCCAATTGAGGTTTATTGTTACTGTTGCGGTAATGTCTGCCTGTACTGTTGGGAACCCAGTCATTAATACTAGCTTCTGATGATAACAAATTGCAGTAGCTAAGTAGTGTTGGGAGAGCTTTGATGGATGCAAGTCACCCTACTGATGACATGTGATATACAATACAGTAACAAAATGACCCTTGTATAGGGAGCTTGAGAACTAAGAAAATTGTTAAAATGGGTCACTGATATGAAAAATATTTCTCAATGTAATTTTTGTGTTGTGCGCTGTACAATCTGTGAATAACATAATCCATTATAATATGCATTTTTACAAAGAGTGCCGCAGGTTATTTGTTTTCTTAAAATACACAACGAATGACTTGTATAACAACTTGTTAGCTTTTTAATACATCAAACACTCAGGGAGCCCGACTCCCACATTAATATCTACATCATATCTCTCTGTGTGGACCTGCAGAATTGCCCTTGGGGCGCAGTGTTGTTAGAGCAGCTTTGAAATTAAGTGGTTCAGGCAGACAGCTTTAAGAGATGTGATGTTAAAATGTATACAGAGTAATCACTACCTTGCTCCAATTTGAAAAGCCAAAAGCCTTGATGCAGCGGGATGCAGTCAAAACCATGTGTTCTTTAATTAAACCCACATCACAAACTGCTGTACAGCAGCGACTGCACCAGGGATCGGAACAAGACCAAGGATTCATCCATGGACCTAATGTAATGACCCCTATTTCACATTTAAGGCTATCACTGACGCACAGAGAGAGAAGAGCGAGTAGTTGGAACGGCTGACAAAGCACGGAGGAGAGAGAAGAAAGAGAGAGGGAGAGGGAGAGAGAGAGAGAGAGAGATAATAACCATCAAGTTTATGGTTACAAGAATGCTAAGGGCACTGTAAAAGTTACAAACTCATTTACACACAAATCTTAAATGGGAAAGATTTATTAAAAAGTAATGGAATATGCATTCCACCACACAGCTGGGCTAGTTCTAAAGACTTTTAAGAGCTGTTTCACTTTGCGATTGGCATTTTTTACAATGCCAGGTGGCAATGAAGATGTTTCATATTATTGTGTTTTGGCCATATCTGTGTTTTCCACAGACATGGCCAAAAGGGTTAGCATCACCTAGAATTTTAAGATTGAGACCTAATTAAAAAATAAAACTATATGAACATAATTTAGATCTTTATTTAACATCATGTATCAAATAAACTACAAAATGATATCACAAAAGTCCATCGGAAGCTGTACAGTATTTCATGTTAGATTTAGAAATGTCACATTTGTTTCAATTTTTGTCTAGTTTTTCGTTGAGTATATGGAAAACTACAAAGCGGTATGAAATTCAATATGTTAACTTTACGCAGCAGGTTTCAAAAGCAAAAACTGTTCATTTTACAGGGAGTGAAATTATTAGTCATAGCTGTACATTTTTTTCAACCAAGCACACTACAATACAAAACACAGACTGCTTAACAGCTGTGTTTCCTTTTTATTTAATTTTGTGATTGAGTAGAGACATGCTTGCAAACAGATTCCCATCATTAGCAGGATCACCTTGAAAATGGAACGCACCACAAAATGGCCCCTCCATGTTGAAAACATCCACCCAGCAGACGTGATAGTATATTAAATTCCTGTGCCCTTCGCTCTCCCTGTAGCATGCAGTTATTAAATTGCTAGAATTACAAAAGCTGACATCCAACAGGGTACCTGGAGCTCCTGATTTCTACGCTGGTTTCCTGACACCCTTCACTGGGTTTGAGGAGAAACTGGGTGGCAGACAGAAGCTGCATTTTTATCTAGTTAGAAATAACAAGATCTGAAGACAGGCTGATAAATCCAATAGCATCCACTTTTCCGAATGTAATAGCGTCCACCAGCCTATTGTAATGGTGTTAAAAAGCTTCTTATTCTTTGGATGAACTGTATGAGACATCATACCAACTTTCAGAACTAGATAATGCATATAGTTAATAATAATGGCTATACTATAATCACATGACTATAAAGGGAGTGCTTATAAAACCCTACATTACTCTAATCACTGCATCTCCTGTGAGTGAGTCGTTATATTATTCTCCCACATTTAAAACCACCACCATTGAGACTGTATCTGGATTTGATTTCAATTTAAAAACGTAGTTCCATGAAATGTGTCTCTTTCAAAATCATTTGAGACGAACACACACAGTGAGCTGCACTGATATTTAGTAACTTAAATGTAATTGTATATGAATTGCTGCAACATCATTCCCAACTGGATTCCAATGAAGTAATGCTGCAATATTCTGCAAACACATTCGTATTAACCAACATTAGTTCAACTTCATTAACAGCATTCTACAAAACTTTAGCTGCTATGTACAATGTGTTTGCCATTGGAGTCTAAATCAAGGAAAGGCTATTTTTCTTATAAAGGCAGAGAAGACTAATCTTGGTCAGCTGCATACAATATGAGCAAAACTGGAATGCAAATGAACCAACATATTTACACAAATTGAGTTCACAACTACAGTGACAGAGTTAATGTGAACTGGTTATTAAAATAGCATGGTGTCTTGACAAGTTTAACTTATTAACCTTACTAACCTTCTGTTATGAAGAGACAATTATTTTGACAATTATTATTTGACCTTATTACCCCATTCAATGTAAACCAAAGATAACTGCAATTATATTGAATTAAAAGCTTAACGAAATAGAGCAAAGGTATCCTTGAGAATTAGATCATCTTTTCAAGACCTAACAGAAATATACGTCGTTATTTTTTCAGTTGTTGCTCTTACTGATATATTTTAAATCATATTTTATTTGTATTTTTCTACAAATTCTATTAATACATGTAACATCCCAGCTAAGCCTAAAAAACATTTAGCTGAAACACGATATGCTGATAAAACATGGGATTAAAAAACTGCCCTTGTTCTCGTAATAGATTACATTCATGGTCTCAGTTCTACCTATTGCTAATCGGCGTGTTCACAGCCCACAGTAACACGTTATTGATCATTCATGGTGAGTCTACATGCTTAGTTCAGACATGACTCAATACTAGAGGCCAGCCCACACGGAAAGTGATTAAGTAACTAGATTAAAGAAAACCATGGCCATTAATACAATTGATATCTAGCCTGCAATTGCTAAAGCAGTTGCAAGCTGTCCCCTAATGTCAGGCGTGCTCAAACAAAACTTACCAATAGCACCAAATGCCTTCATCTGTCAAATGAAATGGACACTTTGAAGTTCTTCATACCTTGCTAGATGTTCTCTAGCTGTCTTTCGAACACTCATGCCAGTTGTAATACAAGTCTATTAAATCATGGCATGCACAGTCAAAAGACATTATGAGAAATGCAATTCTCTAAATCTGTTGTTAGTTTTGAATGAACACGTGACTCTGTTCAATTGAAATCCTACAGAAAAGCACACTGTTTACTCAGCAGAGCAAATCAGTGGGCTGCAAACATGCAAAATTTAACAAGACTTTGTATTAGGATCATCGTTGAAGTATTTATATTATGCCAAAATATATATGCACACATATATAATTGGTGTAAACAACTGTACACCTTACCTATGCAGCTGGTCCACATACGTGCAAATGATAAGTCATTTCTAAGTTTTATTTAAAACCGCAGTGCATTGCAAATAATTATTCTGAGAAGCTATGGTTATGAATCAACATTGCCCTTTATAGCTCAATTCAACTGCGTAGTCTGTGAGTCTAAGATGAGGATGATAATGTGTAAATCTTGTGCTTCATCTCAAGTCAAATATGATGCATGTCTCGTGTGTCACATTGGAACCTAGATTAAAAGAGTCACAGAGCTTCAAAGCACGGACGGCTTGTGTCTCTGGATAATGCAATCCCTTAATTAAGTGTTTACCAGGGTGAAACAAAGGCATTTTGTGATGGGGCTGCAGAAGGCTGCTTTTAGCCTGCCATTGAAGAACAAAGGGACTCTTGCTCGTGCCCAGTAACTAATGCATTAGAAACCACAGGACAGGCAACATTCTCTGGTGGATGCCTACGCAGAGCACAGATATGAACATAGAGCACACATCTTGGCAGACAACTCTGTCTCTGGACCACTTCATATCAATCTGCATCAACTGAGGGATACGCAAGTCCTAAGGCACTACAGACAGTGCACTCTATACATATGCTGTGCATATATTTGCCTTTTCTAACCCAGTGCATGCTTCTGCCATCTGAATACATAGTATCTCTTATAACTGGGTTGTTAATTCTGCCATTGAAGTGTGCACTGTGAGTCACACTTCAGTTAACCCAACACTAGAATACACTCTGTATTTACCACAATTTATCATGCTTTACAATGGTTGTTGTTTTTACATTGCTTTATTATTATTATTATTATTATTATTATTATTATTATTATTATTATTATTATTATTATTATTATTATTATTATTATTAATTAGTCATTCTACTGTGAAATAGAAGATAATTAGTGAAGGGTTGGCATTATAAAGTATAGTGCATGTCAATAATCTGTCAACATTATCGATTTGTGAAAAGTTTTATAGAGAAAGATAGATCCAAAGCTAAAACTACCACATTACTTTGTTGTCTGCCTTATTAGTACTGCAGTGGTTTTCATGATATGCTTCGGACTCCAAACCCCACCCATCTCAGTTAGACAAATATTAAGAGCTATTCAAGTGGCTTCTTTGCTGCAGCATAGTTGCTCATGATATACACATTTAAACTATGTAATGTGTACCTAAAACTCTCTATTCTCTTTCTCTGTTGTGGCTTTATAGAGCTCTAACTTCTACTGCCATTGCTTTTATCAAATGATTAGGACCAGCAGCACAGGGGCCTGTTTTAGCAAACAAATGGAAGTAATGGGAATTTAATTATTTCTTGCACAAGTCCTTTTAAATAACAACAAGGCTTCTCAAATGTGTGCAGTTTCAAAGGCGTCCGTATGGCTGTAACAACTATTGGAGGGAAAAAAAAGAGTTACAAATGGGCTTGTTATCATTCGCTGGGAAAAAGAAATGCCCTCAGGCTAATTTTTTGCAAGCTACAGTCGCTAAATGTGGTAACATGCTGCATAAGCAACTGTGCCAGTGGTTTTTCAACACCGACTGTTCCAACTGGCCACGATTCACATCATACTGCTTACGCTGAACACTGAAAGCAGAAGTTGTGTTCCGAAAAACTAAAACACCAAGGAACACCACTTACATGATCTCAGGGGCAGTTTAATTAGCCTGAGATAATCAGTCCATTAAAGCATCCATTAATTAATAGCTCAAACCATATAATGTCTTGTGCAAATTATCTTGACAAAAAAAAAGAAAAATGGTTAACTTTTGCTTGCCTGGAAGTCAACTTCTGGATTCTTAGCTTGGTTTAATACAAATTTTCCAGATACCGGTAAACAAAGACTCTTGGGCAGACTGTGCTGATTTCTCTGTAGGGTAATAAATCAATCAAAGTGATCTGGAGTACAGGCAGACTTTTTTTATCATATACAGTACTATGACTTCCATTTCATCGCCCCCCTGTACAAGCATTTCAAACTGACCACGCTGATGTGCAACACCCATAAATACAGCTAACTAAACCATATCACCAGGCCGAATTAATAGAGGCAGGAACTAGGAGTATCAGTCAAGGTGAAGTGTTGTGCATGCAGTAGTTTTAAGATACACCTCAAGGTAAACAGATTGCACAGGTTGTCAAGCTGTATAATGCACGAGTGAGACCACACGTAGGATACTATAATTATCAACAGGTGGATGCACAGAAATAGACCAGGTAAATGGGCTAATGTGGATAGAAATGCACCAGCCCGCCCAGTAACCCCTGATGCCCTTTGATGATCATGCTGCAAGGTCATTCACTTTGTTTACTGTAACCAGCAGTATCATCAATAAGTCTTGTCTTCCAACCCTGGGCAGGTGGCGGGAGCACAAATAGATTCACATTAGTGTAGCCACTGTGCTCAGTCAAACGTACAGTATCTCAAGGCTGATTAAGCCTCTGTCTAGAACAGCGCCCAGGAAAGCAGGCGAACCAACCCCATCCTCATTTCTATACAATAACCATAGATCATGCATCAAGCTACTAATACCACCTTCTGCTATAGCAAAGAGCTTTGGTACTGTATAATGCAATTCTCTGCATTTTACAGCAAATTGCTACTGAAATTGTTGCATTTAAATTAGAATACTGCAGTAAATGATATTTTAAAAGAGAGGACCAATACTATACATATTCCAGTGAGACATGGTGTACTAGGTACCTGGAAGCAGCAGTGACTTCATCTACAGCTTTGTCTTTAAAAACCCAATTCAAGTTGGTGTGTAAATCACAAGCAAACCAAAGGATCTTAAAGAGTATAGCACAGGGGACCAGGGATATATCTATAGAGCTAATAAGAGGTTAGGAAAAGGGTTTTAAAACCTTGGTTAACACTCCTTTAAACACTGTACCTTAGGAATGTGTTCAGAATTGAACTGCAACAGAGGTGAAATGCCAGTAGACTTCAGCTGAAGGTTTGCTACCAGCAAATCCCTAGGTCTCTTAACATTTTGGTTTGTTACATACTGTTCCTCTTGCTGTTAACATTTTGCAAATGGTACAGTATGTGCTTGTTTTCTCATAGTTGATTTTTGATGCAAACATCTTGCTGTAATCGGTACAAATAGATTTTTTATCATAACCACAAGAAAACACCCCAAGCAATAAGCAGATTAATTCTACCAACAAAATGCTGTACCAGTTTAAGTTCAAGCATGTAAAAAATGCTAGAAGCAATGATGCAGCATATGCCCTCTGTTGGTTACAATCCCTTATTGCAAATTCTATACATACAGTGAATGTAAGTCCATGCAGAGTGGGTGTTGATCAGGTACTCTACAATTAACCCAGTGCTACAGCAGAAACGTACTGATTTAAATGCAAGAAAATGAGAAGTACGTTTATATAACTGGCACATCTAAGAAAAACATGTTCTTTTGTACAGGGGCTCCCATAAAGCAGACAACATCAAATCTCTATTGAAATAGGGGAAATTTAGGAACAAAGCATCTAACTGTTTAAAGCAGCATTTAAATTCTGCAAGGGGATATCTTTGTAGCAGGCGTAGCTTGGTCTTGTACTGATACTGCCCCAGTGATTGGCACTGATGAAGAGTAGAAAACATCTTTTTAGATTCAGGTTCAGAGAAATTTGGAGATGAATCCCAGTTAGCTGCCTGGGTTTTTGTAACTGAGCCAAACACTATGTTCTGCCTGAAGACAAGGCTTGTTGAAAGAGAGTAAAAAAAAAAATAGATTTTCGACTGCTTCCATCTGATTTCCCATCTGCAGCACAAAGGTATAAGGTCGCCTTGTCTATATGTATCACACTTTGTCTTAGAATGATCATTTCTAAATTCATTCACCTGCCTGATAGTGTGGTTAATTGACAGCCTCTGTCCTGAATTGCATCACATAATAAACGCAACATAGGCCTCATGCTGGGCTCTCGTTAGGTTTCTTCCTCCATAAGACAGGATTGGAGAGACCGATTTCTGCCAGCCTGCCGAAATAACTGGGGCAGGTGTAGTTTCAGTTTGAAATGGTTTGATCTCTGCATGCTGATGGTATCAACAATTTCAAAGCATCCCAACACAGTCCCAGTGGCAGATGGAACACAGTATTGGTGAACTGGGCTCCAGTGGTCACAGCTCAGCTGTTGCTGCATATTCATCCAAAACCCATTGGCTGCCAAGTCCCTATTCTGCCATGCACTGGATTTCTATTAAACGCTTTATCAGTGCCTAACTATGCACTGTAAATATACATTTATTTCAGGAAATATTTATTTAAAATGTATTGAAAAGATAGTTTGTATATATAGCATTCATTTTAATAGAAGAACAGGTCCACAGATTAGGTTAAAGTAAATTCCGTGCTGGAAAACCATTTCAGTAAGGTGTCAGCTGCATAAACATATGGCATGGCATTTGCTGTAAGACGCAGGCTTAGGCAGAAATACTGTACACCCTTCTGCAAATCAAAATGCAGGGAGTTAGCATACATGTTACTTATGTTGCTTTGGATTAAAGACGGTAAGAGAGCACCAACCCTGAAGCACAGACTATTTTATGAAAATGTAACCCAATAACCAGCACAGCAGCATCAAAGCCTTGAACCACATGCACTTCAACCACAGAGCATTGTTTCCAAGGCCTCTTTTCCACCCTCATGGTTCAGATGTCTTCTCTGCAGTGAGTCTGGCAGGGGTAGAGGGGAGGTAGAACCATAGGCTTGTGGTTTTTTTTTTTTTTTTTTTTTTTTTCTTTTTTTTTTTTTTTTTCATTTCATAGTAAAGACCCTGCTGTGCCTGGTGCTATCGGGCTCCCGTCTCTAAGCTGAGCCTGGCTTGGGATACACAGTGAGCTGCTACCCAAAGGCTGAATTTTGTTAACCCCCTTTATTACTTGTGTCCAGAAATGTTCATTCTCACGGCACAGGGTTTGTATTTGCGTCACGGTGTTGGTTCCAGGGGACGGGGCAGAGTTGTTAGTCTGTACAGAAACACAGGACTGGGTATTGAGCGGGTTTCGTAGCATTTTATTGAAATTATAATTTAAACGCACAGTATGACGCCACCCACCCGCCGCCCACATGAGCACATTCCAATTTAAACTGAAATGCGTCAACATACATATTTTGACAGCTTGGCATTTATTAAATACTTGGTTTAGTTGAATGCAAATGCGTGATTTTTTTCCCCCCCATTGGTCTGTGTGAGTGTGTGCGCAGTATGTAGGGCGGATGATATTCAATTAAACAATATGGGGGGGGGGGGGGGGGGGGGGGAAGCCCGTCCCCTTCCCCGATCCCCTTCCTCATAGGATAACTGCCATCAAACCGCAAGGAACAATTATTATCTAGCGCCCGTCTCCAACGGGGACAATTCAAAACAGTTTGAATCCCAATCAGCCAATAAGTTGCCTTTAGGGGAAAAAAAATGTTTATGATAAATAAAATAAAATAAATTGCACTGCCAGGACACACGGCTGCGGTGCACTGAGGAGTGGGTACATTGTATAATGCAAATGAAACACACTTCCAAAACATTCTGGAAAACACATGCAAAAACAAAACAAACAAAAACTGATTTAAAAACACAGTATCATTTCAAACAAAGAAATAAAGAAAGAGGATCTCTTACCTGAGAACAGCGCTGTCTCCCTGTCTAACAGTGACGTTGTCCATCACTTTGGAAAATGGTGAGTCTCCGCTCCGGACTGGCAGTCCTGTGGGTACAAGAAACAGCAGTCTAAGAGACAGCACAACCAGGCACCTCCAGGGCAACACCAAGCAGCCACAAACACCCATCTTCAGCCACAACGGAATTCCCAGTTCACAAGGATGGATCACAGTGTAAGAATCCGAATATTTCCTTTAAACTGGGGGGATGACAAGTTAACCAGGAACTTTACAATTTTAACTCCAGCACTCTTTTCTTTTCTTGTTTTTTTTTCTGGTATAGCCGCCTTCCAAAAATCGCAGCAAAGTCGAAGCAAGGGCGAGGTGTTGATGCAAGTAATATGTAAATATCCGAAAGTATTTGTAAAACCCAAGTTGCAACGATCTGGCACCCAGAAGAGAACCTCTCAGACGCAGATAATGCAGGATGCCGATTTAAACACAACTCAGTCAGTGCGTATTCGTGGCTGAAGACGGTCTCCTACTCCACAGACGTTTCTGATGATAGCCCAAGGAAAAGCAGCAAGATCTACTGTAAACACGTCTTGCACGGACTATCGAAAGGCTTGAAATCCGCAACCAAAAACAATGATTTCTTTCCCGAAAACCCCGGGGAGAACAAAAATCCAGTTCCTTTAGTGTGTATGTTTTCTTTCCCCAGTGACTTTAAATAAATGAGCTGTATGTAGAAGCACAACACCTACAGCTTTCCTCAAAGACAGCGCAGGAGCTAATACACAAATAAGATGTTTCAAACGCGCTTTTCTTTTTTCATGTGCAGAGAGTGGTAATCTGCAGAGCTCGTTCTCCCCCTGTCTCTCAGGTTGTAAGACTGACCGCGTCTCCTCCTCACTCAGCATCTCCAACTGTTCCTCTTGCTCTGAACATCTCCGAATCGCAGGCTAAGATGGTCGTCATGGCAGCTACTGACTAACATATGAGTGAAATGTAAAGTTACAATCCGCAGAAGTGTGCAGTTTGGGTAACACCGTACAGTACAATATCAAACTATAGACTCGACTTCTACAATGTTTAGCAATGGGGCCAGTAATGCTGCATACAATACAGAGTAGTGTGGAGTCATTTTTCAAATGGGAAGCCTATTATTATTATTATTATTATTATTATTATTATTATTATTATTATTATTATTATTATTGTTAGTTGTTGTTGTTGTTGTTGTTGTTGTTGTTGTTGTTGTTGTTGTGACCAAGGCAATTTCAGATCCCAAAAGGTTAAAGCATTTCAGACCTTACTGTTTTTATATTAACATGCTAAGCATGCATAGTAGGGGACGTGAATCAAGGGGTTGCTGGCAAATGACAAATGGGCTTGTAAAATGGGTTTAAAGTGACTTTACACAGCAGTTTATGGTCTGGTTATCTTATATAATAGTCTGGAAAAAGCACTACCTTATTTATCACCTGTTGTCATAGTTTTATTTCTAGAACTGAGAACTGACAGATTGATGTCATCATTCACTTGGCTAGTTATTTTTATAATGCATAGGTTATAGCACTTCACCTCAGCAACAGACTTCAGTAAAGCATGACAGAATTACAGTACCGCACCAGCAAACAAACCAACAAACACATAAATACGTCTGGAACGTTCTAAGAAGCATATTCAGTTGTATGCTAAAACAGGATTTGTTCCTCTTTGCCACGTTAAACAGCAAGTGTAGCTATTTGTGCACTTTACTTGATCAGAAAACAGACTTTGTTGGCTGTCCATGTGTTTATGTTCTCCCAGACGGCTACAGGGCCGCCAGCTTCATTAAACTCAATCTGTTTCCATGCAAAATGAGGTCATGAATGTCTTCTTAGAAATCTGTGTTACAGTAAGAAGCCAAGATAAAATTACAAAGAGGAGATTGACTTTGTGAGTTTTTGACAAGGGTACTACGTGGGTACCTGCCTTTTTTCACCAAATGTTAGCAGCGTTTTTATAGTACCACACAATGCATCTCGGCTCTTGAAAGGATTCTCATGGTATTCAATTAAAATGAATTCATTTACGGACCTGCAGAACAGAGAGACTGAAAGAAAGTTGGCCAGTACTTTAAACTCAAGGGGCTGTGTCTATATTTAAACTCTCCGAGGCGCCAGTTTTAATGCAACAATTCAGTCATATGCAATCTTGTGTCATGCTTCACAAGCTTTAATTACAAAGCTAATTTTAAAATTATGTCTCAGAGTATTACTATAATTAAGCCATGGCCTTTTAACTTTCACAGTGCTTTTAAATCAATACAATAGCATTGCCTCTGTAAAGTCAACATTGAACCTTGGCTTCTTAAACCCTTAATTGTCTTTATTGCCACCTGCATCTGAAGGTTATGTTATTGAAAATCCTTTTTTTTTAGGATGCAGTACATATTTGCAAATGTTGTTCACACTTGGAATAATAATCATTTCACAGAGTACCATAACCTGTAATTTAGTAAATGTCCAGCGGTTGGCATTGGTGTACATACAGTATGCATTACAGTCTAATGGTTTCACAATAAATAATGATTTGCATGTGAGTTCCTGATAACCTTATTCGGCACATTCAGACATCATGTGGTCTATGCAATTGATCATGACAGCGGAGAGACTAAATACAACCACTGCTGGGATCATTAATATCAAAAGAGCATGTGAGCTTCAGCAGCGTATTCCTGTCTGAAAATATATGTAAAATGCCACAGAGAGCCCCATCTTAATTATTTAAACATGTACTTAGATCTGGAATTTTTGGCTTTGTATTTTAGGCATGAGCGGTAACACTTTGTAGTGTATTTTTGAGTAATCAAAGTGATGGTGGCGTCTGCTAAGAAATAAATAATAATAAATAAATAATATGGTAATTGAGCTATTTGCACATATGCTTTTCATAACTGGGTATTCACACAACACTGACAACACCTGAAATGAAACTCCACTGAAGGCACATGACTTTCATGAGTATGAAGAGAAATTACGAGAACGGTCAGCCGTAACTCTGACTACATGTTTGCGGTGGTTTGTAAAAAGCATGGTAAAGTAATACAGACCTAAGTGAAAGTATAGTAAAATATATTTAAACACAGGAAAGTGGGGTAGAAATAGTGGCAGCTGACCGCTCAGTACATTTCCATCATGCTATCTGCTACTTGGCAAGGTATAAAGCAAGGCTTACCCATAAGTAACATTTGCAGTGCATAGGGCTGGCATGAAGCTGAATGGCTTTGGAGCACAGTTCCAGCCATAGTCAACTCATCCTCTGTCCTAGAATTACTTCTTGATGAGAACAGAGCAGTTGCAATTGTGTTTAGTCTCATTGGCTTTGAATCAGCTGCACTGTGGAACCAGGCTATTGATCTAATGATAACAGGCAGTTGGCTAAAATACCCCTTGTAATTTGTTGTCATTATTTGGCTAAACCACTGAAATATTGTTAGTCATTTACTTACAGTAAATGCCTGGTTTAGCAGAAAGACAATTCAATTTTCACACAAGCTGTGGCTTATCTAGCCACCCCAGAGTGTTCAATTGTGTCACATTTTTCTTAAAGCCCATTGTCCATATCACAAGGTTAATTACCTATGAGCAGCTACTCCATACCAAACTACAGCTCATTCATTAAAGATTGTATCAATCTGCAAACACGTTCTTAGTTACCCATGTGACTTCGTTGCATCATCGTGTTTCCCATGGCCAGCCCTAAAAAAAGAGCTTCCGACTTGAATAACTACTATATCCAGGTGGATGAACGAGCCAATAAGGAGAGACCTTCTAGGAATCTTGTTAATTTGGGACACTTTTTTTCACAGGTTTAAAAAGGATATAATGAAAAAAGATCAAAGCAAAACTGATGGGTCAATATTTTCCAGTCCTGTGTACAGCACCAGCAATCCTGCCTGGGCTTGAAATAGTGATAGCACAGTTCACATTTCAACAAGAGTCTTTGTCATTTTAATAGGATCTTCTGCACTATGGTAAATCTCAGCCTGGCTTTATGTATTTAAACATTATTTTCTGCCTGTGTTAAAAAGACGTTTTGGTAAGATATGGGCAAGCTACTGAGCCACCAGTGCAGAGTTTACCCTAATGTGTTAGAAGCCAAAAACAAAAGACCATTTCGCATACAGCTTGATCAGTCATGCTATCTTAGTGTTCATGCTGTTCTCAATTAAAAAAACAGGAACATTGGGATGACAATTCCAGTGATCACAGCTGTTAACATGTTTGTTAATCCTATATGTATGGTGTTTTTTTAAACAGAGTATTGCAGGCATCCTGCACAGCTCCCTGTGCGCTGCTTTGCTTGCTATACCTTGCTCATAACCTGAACTCAGTCTCTGTCTCGTGGTCTGCATAGATTGATGCCTTTTGAGGTTTTAAAATCCTCTGCAACTGCCTTCTCCCCAATGTAGTCATCAGTTCATTTTCTACAGACTTAACAGTAGTCCTTAATTTCCTGATTCATCATGAACCTCTCAAAGTCTTTTGCAAGTCTTTGCTATGTAAATAACTAACAGCTACGGTAACAACTCTATGAGCAGATTTAACACTAAACATGTGGGTTTTATTTTACTCCTATTTCAAAGGCACTTGCGTTAATTAAACTTTTTGCTTACAAAATCATCTTTTCAAGTAAGCGAGTTAGATCATTTCTCGACCCAAGGTCACTTCCGTCATTGTTGTCCTTAAACGTTGTAATTAAACAAAAGCTTACGGCAGCCAATCAGATGATTAATTGTGTTCTGCTTGATACTGTTTATCTTACATTAAAACTGAAAATGAGTTAACCCTTCAGGGTCAATTTAAAGAGAAAAACTGTTATCTAATAGCTAGAAGCCACTGCATTTTTATTGGGTTCAGAGAAAGTGTTGTTTCATGACGGAATGTGTATATATATATATATATATATATATATATATATATATATATATATATATATATATATATATATATATATATATATATAATATAATAAGTACAGTTTTGACGCTTGGCTTCTGATTCCAGGGAATTTGAGTGACGTCTCTTAGCCGGTGCTGAAATGTAAGCACGGAGTCTGGCTGTCAAGGTGGAGTTTAAGCAGGATGAGGTAAGCTGAAAGCAGGGTATTGACTACAAAGTGCACTAAATCTACCTGGATTGATCTCATTTGATCTTGCCATTACACTATAAATGCACACCCATGGGCCTCCCAGTCAGCGCCTTGGATTCTGCGGTGTCAAGGTCCTAATATCTCTAAAAGTGGAAATAAAGTCAATCTACAGCAAAATGGACTTGTGAGAATAATTGCTGTGCCAGTGAGTTTAGTGGGATAGAATTGTTTAATGAATTCAACCAGGGCTGAGAATCATTAGAGAGCACTAGTGTGCTATGAAGAAGCATATAAAAAAAAAAAGGTATTAAGATAAGACTTTATTAATTTCTTGGACAACCTGAGCTTGTTGTCTCTAATTTCTTTTTAAAATGAAATTCCTTGAAGCAGACCTAAGCTATTATAAAGACATCTAATTTAAAAAGAAAATGTAAAGGTCATGTAGTTGTGGACAGTTGTTAAAAATAAATAGACAAACACAACTTCTTTTTTTATCTTTAGGAAGGTGAGTAGGATGAAATTAAAAGTGCTAAAGTCATTACACTCTCCAGAGAAAATATAATAATACTACCTGAATTAATGATGCTTAAAGCTAATTTATTTTTTTAATTACAACACAGGCTAGTTCTAAATCATCTGGGAATAAATAAGTAAATAAAGAAATAAATAAATAATACAAGTTTATCAAAAGTGTAGCTTATTGAAATGGCTTGGGTAAACAAGATAAGAGTGTAATTCATAGTGTACACAGTGTGTGCAGCATATACAACATTCACCCCTTTGCATTGTTTGCAATACATAGGTGACACGTTGAAAGCTCTGGTATTGTTTACCAGGTCTCCATGAAGCGGCTTTGCGTTCTTTTAAATGACAAATTTGTAATACATTATTGCTCAGACCTGTGAATGCACACGCTTCACTGCTCTGCACAGCGGAACCCCACTGAACAAAACTCACATGTCTTATTGTTTCTATAAACACTACCTTGCAAAGGAATTCACTTTTTTTTATCTGCCCACCAGTTTCTCATGGCTATAGGGCACATCCTGTACTCCACGCGGAGTGCCTTTACTAGATGCGCCACTCGAGAGCCCCCAGGACAATAAAAACAGGCAGGCGACTAAAATAAGAGCAGCTCCTGAACCCCTACACAAGCACCAGAACACAGACTTACAGTATCACCAAAAAAAAAAAGAAAAGCATACTACAACTTCATTTCTGAGTAATTGCAAGAACAGCCACTTGGGGCAGTACAATAATGTAGAAGAAACAACATGTTCAACTACATGTTCTCTTGTCGTTGATTGATATGGTAGATGGTGGTTACTTGGGTGCATACTATTCATTACATTTCAGATCAATACATGACACAAATAGACAATGGTCAGGTCTCAGCCAGGTTTCAGCCATCACCAAAACAGCCGTGGTGTGAAGTATTT